>NC_056728.1:187333463-187530965 GCF_019279795.1 Protopterus annectens | reverse complement strand
TATGTCTCGCTGCTCCCCCTTCCCTTCACTTAAGATAAATGTTGCTTTCATGACATCCTGTGTTCACTCTGAAGGAAATGATTTAGTTGCATTTTTTTTTTCAATTTGTTGGAATGGAACTCACTGGAATCTAGCCAAATTAAAACATGATGCTGTCATTCTAAAAGCAGGAAACCATATCCCTTTGGGTTTTTTTTTTTTTGTTAGTGTGTAGATTCATATGTCATTATTTGGCTTCCCTCATAGGCTGTGTTGCATATAGTTGTCTTTCACTTGTACCACTATTAGATTTTAGAAGTAACATTTATTTATGGTTATAGGGTCTCTGTCTACTTTACCAATGCCAGTAAATTAGGTTCTGTCTTTTGATGAGAGCTGTAGTTTTATTTATTTACAAGTTACATTACCTGGAAATGTTAATTTAACTGATGCTGTTTCTTGCAATACATTTTGTGAGGTTGGAAGTGACAGTGAATGAGCAGTTAAGTAAGTGCTTTTTGTTTTAACCACATGTATTTTTGTGTACCATGTTAACCATTTTGTGTAATGCACCATGATGTGTTCAGGCTGTTTTTATGTTTCATTCTTGTATTTGTTCACTTTGTGTGTTGTGGTTTCCCAGAATATTGGCCAGGGCTCTTTGTAATCCAGTACAGCAGTGCAGGTAAGATCATGTCTGGATGTGTAGTAACATTGAGTGGGATTAGATGAACAAGACCGTATGAAATGGAGGAGTCTAGCTGGGGCAAGGATGGCAGAAAAGCTGTTGGTATGTAAACCACAGGTAAATTACACAGATCGTCCATATTTATGCAGTCTGCAGGTACTGTGCTGGTATCTTTAATTTTGTTGCATACCTGGAAAAAGCAACACTGTAACATTGCTGTGATGATAATACAGTATTGCCTTACTACACACCGTTAGAATTGCATTACTGCTACTGAGGCGCACATTGTTCTAAGTGATGCTACAGCTGTAAAATCCATGAGGGTATAGGTCACACCCCAAGTCTTAGGAAACAGACCCCACCCCTTGCTCTTTGGTTCTTGGTCTCCACTGGAGCTTCGTAACTGAAATGAGAGCCTGCATGATGTACCACCTCTCTCCCACAGAGGAGTGCAGGCAGAAGCTTTTCCACACACACTCACTCTCTGGCCATCCTTCTGGTCATCAACAGCAGCAGCATCACTGTGTGCCCTGAAGTTGTACCATGGCATTAATGCCTGGCTACATAAAATGTCATTACTATTCTACTTGGGTTCTTCTCGACATTAAGTATGAAGTATTGTGTAAGGATTTTACCTGTTCTCTTAAGAGGTCTACTGGATTTCATTCCAGGTGTTAAATCTTTTGTTAGAAAACTGAGTTTGAAGATATTTTTCACTGATTAATGGGATCTTTTTGGGAAAGTGCTGGTGATAGGAATTTGTCTTTAGTGTAAATGTAGTGGTCATCATACAGTGTTCAAACTTCACTGATTCCGGTTATCTCTGCCTTTGAAAAAGCAGTTATTAATGACATTTTATTTATTTATTTTTATTTTACATTTGTTGACCGGGCTAGTCTAACTGGATATATGTCCATTTTCAGTAGAGGCCCGGGGAGAAAAGCTCCACTACAGCATTATTATAAAATTGTACTAAAAAATAGTACGTAAGAATACATATTTTAAAAAATTAATTTGATATAGAGACCAATAAAAGTGAAATATTCATTACATAAGAGAATATAAAATTACATGTTTATAACAGGATTAACATGTGAAAAGGCCATATTAGAAAGTAAAATACAACTTATTGTAAAAAAGACAAGACAGGGTGAATATATATATATATATATATATATATATATATATATATATATATATATTTTTTTTTTTTTTTTTTTTTTTTTTTATTCTTCAAGGGATGCATATTTTGTGCATGTGAAGATGGTGGAATGAGGAGGGAAAAAATTAGTCAGGATTAGTACAGGGGCAAAGCCATTGTAAAGATAGGTGGATTCTTAGTTGCTTTTTGAAAAGTGGTGTGGATTCCTGGGATGTTAGTTTGGTAGGAAGCTTGTTCCAAGAATTACCAATGGTATTATTGAAAAGACAGTCTCCAGATTTGTTGTTAGATTTAAGGGTGGCTAGTAGTGACTTATTTGCTTGAGCGTAGGTTTGTTAGATTTTTATAAGGGCTAATAAGGGTAGAGAGTATGGGTGTATTTGTAGGATGATACAGGATCTTATGGGTAATAGTTGTTGGAGAAGAATTTGGTTTTGCAGTTCCAGCCATCCTAATTTTTTTCAGATTTTGGCAATGGTGTGTACGGAATGGGGAACCAGTTGAAAATCTGGCAGTGTTATTATAGGAGGTGTCCAGTTTGTTTAGGTTAGTTTTGGATAGGTTAGTGTAGATAGGTGAGGCATATAGAAGAGTGGAAATTAGGTGTGTTTGGGCGATAGTAGTCTTGGCAGAGGGAGTAAGTAAGGTTTTTAGTCTATAAAGTGTACCAAGTTTTCTATTAAGTGATTTGATAGTTAAGTTTATGTGTGGGTCAAAACTAAGATTATTATCAATTGTTACACCTAAAAGCTTAGTTGTGGTATCAGGTTCTATTACAGTGCCATTATTTGATGCTACTGAGAAGTAGATAGGGGGAGACTTTTGAGTAGGGGTAAAAAGTAGAAGTTTGGTTTTCTTAGGGTTTAGGAGGAGACAACGTTTGGAGAACCTGTCGTCTGCTAAGTTGAATACTTTCTGGGTGCTAGACTGTAGTTCAGCCTGAGATGCTGCAGTACAGATTAATGTAGAGTCAGCATATTGTATGCAGGTGGTTTGAGGGAGAGATGAATTCAGATTATTAATAAATATAGAGAAAAGGAGGTGTCCAAGAATAGAACCTTGTGGGACTCCTAGGGAGATAGGGAGGTGAGTTGATAGGTTATTGTCCCAGAGGACTGCTTGTTGTCTGTTTTCTAGATATGACTTAAACCATTTGATAGTTCAAGTGTCTCCTATAAGTGATTTAAGAGTGTCTAACATTAGGAGGTGATTCACCATATTGAAGGCTTTGGAGAGGTCTAAAAATAGAGCTGTGGAGAGCAAGTTTTATTGCGACATATCTAATAGTTCAACACATAGCATTATCATTATCACATCTGAACCTTTCAAGATTGTTAGTGGAGTGATGCAGGGGGAGTATTGATGTAAACATTGTTTCGTATCTTCTTTTCAGTTCTGTTGAAATTTGCTTTCAGAACTGGTACAGAGGGTGACTTTCTTCAAACCAGAATGGATGACAACCTCATCAAATTGTCAAAGCATAAATTGAAGACCAGGGTGCTTAGGAAATGTATAAGGGAGTTCCTGTTCGCTGCTGACACAGCTATTCTGGATCACACTCAGTTTAAAGAAGACCCAAGTGATGGTCCAAAATGTGGGCAATGAACCATCAGTCAGGGTGAGCAGCTATGAGATGGAGGTCGTCCACAAGTCCATATACCTAGGTTGCACCGTCTTTGACAACTTGTTACTTAATAGTGAGATCAACAAGTTAATTGGAAAAGCTGCCATAGTGTTATCCAGACTGTGACAGACTGTGGGCTAATAAGAAGCTCACTTTTCACACCAAGGTGCAGGTTTACACAGCCTGTGTTTTGAGCACATTACTGTATGCAAGTGAAACATGGACTCCGCTCAAAACAGGAGCAGCAGCTCAATGTGTGATGCCTTAGGCGCATATATAGTATCTAATGGCAGGGATAAGATTCCCAACCGCACTGTGCTCGAGAGGACGGGCACCACCTCCATGTTTTCCCCCCTGAAACAGACTTATGTACTGGATGGATCATGTCTCACTTATGACGGATGGCCGAATACCAAAAAGACCTACTTTTTGGAGAGTTGGAATCCAGAAAGAGGCTGAAAAAGTGACCCCAAGTTGTGCTACAAGGACACATGCAAGTGTGACCACAACACGCTCTCCATTAAGAGTGATCACTTGGGTATTCTCTAACCTTGGACAAACATACCTTGAAACGGGAAGTGAAGGAAGCTCTCACTCTGTATGAAACCACCTTGACAAGGAGAGCAGAGAATAAGAGAGCCCTCAGGAAGATCTGTGCCTGTGATAAAAGGCTGAAATCTGCCTACTTCTACTCAAGAGTATGGAAAGGACTGCCACTCCTGGATTGGATTGCACAGCCACAGAAGATGCTGCTCGAATCAGTCAAATAGAAGCCGCATGATCCTTTGGGATTGAAGGATGCCTCCTTCTGTCTGAGTCAGATGAGACTGTTTGAGCGAACACAAAATAATATCTCAAAGGCAGAGATCCTTAGTTGATCAGTTTGACCAGTATTGCCTAATAATATATTTATACCCAGACTATTACCATATTCTCATCGTAGATCATCCATTATGTACAGACAACTAAATATATAAAGCACATATGCAGGTTCAGAGATGTCTCTCCCAAGTAAGAACTGGAAGAAAAAAGGGAAAAAAAAAGAAGCTAACTGGCTCACTGTCATTTTCTATACCACCTTGCTTCTCCCCGCCTTTCCCTTCCACCTTGTGTATCAAAAGTACTAACCCACCCTAGATATTAAACGTACTATTAAAAAAAAAAAAAAAGAGTTAATGATACGCTAACCTTCAAAAGGCTGCTAGGATTACTTAGAAAAATAACTGCTTACAAAAATTTAAGACAAAAGTAGTGAAGGACCAAAATAAGCAAACAAATGAAATAAATGTGAAGTACCAATGCATCATAGACTTGGGACAAACCACCTTGGCCATACCTACTTCCTGTCATCTCGCCTCAAAGCATATGGAACTCCAATATAGGGTACATTTCATATGTTTGTATGTAGTGTGTGTGTTTATGTATGTGTATATATAAATATTTGTGTGTGTGTGTGTGTATGTATTATATATATGTATATATTTATATTGTGTGTGTGTGTGTGTGTGTGTATATATATATATATATATATATATATATATATATATATATATATATATATATATATATATAGGTTCATAGGTTGATACTAGGCTATCTGCCCTAGGGCATTTATAAGCCTAGCCAGAGTGTGCTTGGCTATCGCCACCCTTTCAGATTTTTTGACTGTGCCTCTGTATAGTAGGTCACAGATGATAGCCCTTCTAAGGTTAGTTTACTGTGCCTCTGTCTAGTAGGGACACAGAAGAGATCCCAGGGGTAAACCTACGATCACCCATCCATTCGTCAAGATTTCTCTTGAAGAGGGTCATTGAGGGGCTCTGCCTAACATGGATTGGGATTTTGTTCCAGAGTGAGGGGAGCCTTTGGGATATGAATCTGTCCCTCCAGCATGTCCTATTTATTTCTGTGCTGAGGTGCAAGTCCCTGGAGCGTGTAGCTCTAAGGGATTTGGATTTCCTGAGGTGGATCATGTCCATTAATTCTGGGTTGGACATGGCTTTATACGTCAGGCACAGATCGCCTCTGAGTAGGTGGTAAGCAACTGAGTAGAGCTGGAGTTTTTTTAGCCTAACTGCATAGGGCATCTGTTTGAATCCCTTGATCCTCTTGGTGAGGAACTTTTGGGGTCTTTCCAGTTGCTGCAGGTGTCGGGTAAGGTACATCCCAAATGGGGCATTGTATTCAATTATGGGCCTGATGAGTGATGAGTAGAGGGGCACAATGACTTCTCTTGATCTAGATGTGAACCCTTTCGTGATGAGATGGGCTATGTAGAAGGTCTTTCTAACCACTTTGGCAACGTGATTGTCAAAGGAGAGATTGCTATCTACTTGGGTCCCCAAATCCCTAATTACTTCTTCCGTACTTAATGGATTTCCACCTATGTGGTAATTTGTGGGCACTTTGTTTTTCCCAAAGGGGATGACTATGCACTTTTTGGCATTTAGCTTTAGGCCATGGCTCTGGCACCAGTTTATCCGTCTCTGTGAGACCCTTTTGGAGGATGCTTGTGTCAGTTGGTGAGACGATTATGGCACCCAGTTTGCAGTCATTTGCGAACTTGGTCAGCCATAGTCCTCCCGTGTTAGCCTGTACCTCAGAGAAATATATACCGAACAAGAGAGGTCCCAGGACTGAGCCTTGTGGGACGCCACTCGTAACTGGTTTAGAGTCTGACATGGCACCTGCAATTCTGACCATGTGGGTTCTATCCCTGAGCCAGTTTGCAACCCATCTTGTGACATAGGGGTTGATATTTAAGCTGGTGAGCTTATGATGCCCGAGTGGGGTATTGTGTCGAAGGCTTTTGCAAGGTTTAGGTAGGCTGTGTGGACTACCTTCCCTTCATCTATGGCATTGGTGACTGTTTTAAAGAAGTCTACCAGGTTTAAGAGGCAAGATCTGCCTTTAACAAAGCCGAATTGGGTAGGATCCAGTGTTTGGAGGTTCCCAATGTCTTTGTTTGAGTTCCATGATGATACGCTCCATAGCTTTGCAGACCAGGCTAGTCAGGCTTATAGGGCGATAGTTTCCGGGGTCTGTTGTGGCACCACCTTTGTGGAGTGGGACCACTGTTGCTGTACGCCATTCCTTGGGTACATATCCTGTAGTAAGGCTGAGATTGAACAATGACTTTATGTGAGGGTTCAGTTCTTCTTGGAGCTCGTGTAAGATGCAGCCTGGGACACCGTCAGGTCCCATTGATGCTGTGTTTTTTGCTGTGGAGAGGGCAGCTCTCACCTGTGCATCCGTGATGTTAGGGAGGCTAAACTCTGTTGGGATAGACATTTGCTCTTTTGGGGGTGAAGGGGGGGAGAAGTTTGCACTGAACCTGTCTGCCAGGATGTTGGCTATGGCTGTGGGTTCAGTGTATTTTTTGTCATTTTGTACTAACTCAGAGCATATGTGGGAGTTGCCACCCAGGTTCCTGACATAACTAAAGAAGGCCTTGTGATTTTCTTTAGCGTCTTGTGCGATTTTTCTTTCGAAACTGGCCTTAGATGATTTTATGAGGGATCGTAGTTTCTTGCTAGTACTGATCAGAGATGCCTTCCCTTTTTGGGATTTTGCTCTATCATGTAGTAGCTTCCCCCTTCTGTTGTATAGCTTATTTATGGCTGGGGTCCACCAGACAGGTCTACTATCTTTGAAGGAGTCTTGGCTTTGTTTGGGATAGCACGATCCATGCATTCCTGTAGGTGTCCATAGAATGCGTTCGTAAAGGATTCTGCGGTTTGGGCCGTATTTTCTACTGGCCTGGGGGCTTTGAAGGATTCCACCTTGGTTTTGAGAAGTGTGAAATTTGCTTTTGAGAAGTTCTTCACCGTGATTTCCTTGGCTGGGGGTGGGGACGGGATATGGATGTCCAGTGAGATTAATTTATGGTCAGATCTTACCAATGAGGGGTATACCTCTTGTATGGAACACAGAGTCCCCATGTTGGTGATGATCAGGTCCAATATGTTTTCCCCTCTTGTGGGAGTGGTGACCAGCTGTTCCATAGCATTTGAGTTTATAAATTCTAGGAACCGTTGGGCGAGGGTGTTGGGGCTTGATTAGTGCTCCCAGTCAATGTTTGGGTAGTTGAAGTCACCCAATATAATGGTGTTTGGAGAGACCTTCATATTCTCCAGTGTTCTCAGGAAAGCCGAGTGGGGTTCCTGAGTTTGGGAGGGTGGTCTGTAGCAGGCTACAAACTGAAAGGCAGTTTTTCCACCTGTTAGTTGCACATGGATGGTCTCCGATGCTTCATGCAGTGCCACTAACCTGGAGGTGTGGGTATCTTTGATGAATATGGATACTCCCCCCTCCTTTTGTGGTTTGGTCCGAGTTTTGGGGCTGAAAAGCATGGTATGATGTATAACCTGGTAGTGCTGGGGTGCTCTCGAGAGCCTTGAACCAGGTTTCTGTTACTGCACAGATATCGATATTCTCCATACTGAGGAGAGCCTCGAGTGCGTGCATCTTGAGGTTAAGACTTCTGGCGTTGAGCAGCATTACCCTTAGTTTCTTTTTTCTTGTATTGTCTATGGAGGTGGGTTTGTCTTTTGAGCCTTGTCGAAAAAAGGCACTATGGGGGTGGCAAGGGCCTTTGCCAGTATTCAAAAGCCCAGGGGTGACAGGTGCAAGCCATCCCTAGCGAAGCAACGTGGCTTGTCGAGCATGTCATCCCAGGCTGACAGACACTGGATCCCCTTTGAATGGCACCAATACTTTAGCCAATTGTTAAAATTGATCATTTTGTCTTTATACTGTGGCATCATTCTTCGTGAGGGTAAGATGCTACTGAAGGTCAGGGTCATACCGGCCCGGGCTACATGCTCAGAGAGCTCCTCTATGTCCCTTTTCATGTAGTCCAGGGAGGTACGTCTCAGGTCATTCACACCAGCATGGACAATGACGGAGTCGTATTTGTACTTGCTTTGGAGTGACCTGAGTGCCTGGGTTATGTGGCGGATCCTGGCACCCGACAGGCAGCTCACAATGACCTTCTCCTTGTTCAGCCTGGTGAGTGGGACGTCATTGTGTCTGACAATAGAGTCACCTATTACTAGTGTATTAGGTGTGTTGTTTAGCCTTAAGGGCTGTGACTGTGTGGCACACTGACTTTCTGAGCTATGTGATACGTGGGTATTGTTGTGGGGTAGCGGTTGCTTGGATGTCTGCTTTGGAGGTCTCTGCTGCTTGGGCAGATTTTTATGTAGAGCCTCCGAGTATGTTTTTGTGTGTTGATGTGTTTGGTTTGCTGTTGCGATAGGTCTATGTGAGACTGGATTTGTGGTGTGTGTGGTTACCATCTCCTCCTGACTGACTGTGCCAATCCTGAGTTGAGAGAGCTCTGCCTCCAGTTTGGCTATATAGTTGCATCTCTCGCATATATTTGAGTTTGTTGGGAGGAGGAGAGGGTTGTCTGTGTACATAAGGCAGTTGTAACATTGTCTCAAGATTCCCAGATTCACCAGCTGGACTGGAGAGTATACCTGAAACTGACCTTTAGACATGTCAGGCTAGTATAATGAATTACTTTTTGACAGATTAGAAAGGATCTATAGGGTGTTAAGTACGTAAAAAAAGAATATAAGAGGGTGTAGTGCTTAAGTTTATTGGTGTTTTGTTTATAAGATTACTTATAAGAGCAAGTGCAATGCTTAAAAATGAGAATAGAGTACTTCCTTTGAGATTTAGATCAGTTCTAAGGGAAAAAGTGAAGAGCAGACTTTATGGAGCCGGTAATAGTCTAAACCTGTTTAAGCGGCGCTGCCTGATGCTGCGCTGTGTGCAAAATCGTGCAAACCTGCGCTAAAACTGTTTTTTAAGCAGGGGACTTGAAAGAGCTAGGAATTAGCCCAAAACGGCCAATAAACAACTAATTTCTGGGCTGAGACCACTCCTCCAGGGACAGATAAGCTGCTCAAAGCTCCCCACTCTCACTGGTGAACAGAGAAGCTTCCTCCTATCCAAGTAAGGATATGGGCAACACAGGAACCTGTACTAAAGTCCAGAATCCAGCAAACCTGAATTCAGGGCTATTCTAGTTAGAAAAGGTGGGAAACGAGGATTTTTTTTTGTTTTTTTTTTCTTTTTTAAGACAGATAGCAGGAAAACACAGTAAATGCTTAACACGGGCTAGCGCACTTGAGTGAGCAGCCTCAACAGTTAAATTAAAAAAAAAACAGACGATAAAGTGCAGGTAGCAAAAATGCAATAACAAGCTTTTTTAGGTAAAACAGCAGTTTCAGACTTGCTTTTCAGCGAGAATATGCAGTCGCTAGAGTAAAGGCAGTAGAAAATACTTATATCAGGTAGCAGTCACTCTTTTTCGTCTCTCTGCTGCTTGCACCACTCTGCAGGACCACGCTGAGCTTTTGCTGAGTCAGAACAAGCGCATCGAGTTTGAAAGCGTCGAAGGTTTGAAGGGGAAGAAAAAGGTAAGTGTAGGTGGGAGAATGTTTGTGTTTTGCATACTGTGCGTCTGTGTGCCATCTGTGTGATGGCACTACAGGCAGGGTACGGAAAATCTTCCGTTTAGCACTACTGCATATAGTGTTAAACAGGAGATTTCCCTTTACTTCACTGTAGTGCGGTCTTGCAGTTGGAATATTAAAGTGTGGGGGTGTGGGCGCAGCTTCGCCCCCTGCAAACAATTGTAAAGTTTATTTTTCTTTGTTTTTTTTTTTTTTTTTTTCTGGTTACACTTGTAACCTTCGATGTTTCAAAATTCGATGTTCTGGTCTCGATCAGAATTTCGATGTTTTTTGAAATTTCGATGGTTAGAAGTGGAACCATATATATATATATATATATATATATATATATGTGTGTGTGTGTGTGTGTGTGTGTGTCTGTCTGTCTGTGTATATGTATATGAAATTGTAAAGTGTCTGCTACTAAAAAGTGTTGCAAAGTAAGAACTTAAATTTGACATGAAATCTTTGCTTTGTAAAGACATGCGTGTAACATTTACTGCATGAAACCATTAGTATTACTATTGTAGCATGTTTTTCAATGTACTGCATAACTGTGCAAGTCATGTCTGAAAGGGGCCCTTGGACCATCCCACCTTCCTGACTAACAAGTGTTAAAATGAAATATAATAAGTACATACTTAATTGGATTTATAGCCGAGCAGTGGTGGTTTGGGATTATTTTGACTGCCATAGAGAGGAGTAATATATGTAATCTTTGTGGACATGTTATGGCAGTTGTAAGGTGTTCTCACACAGTTACTGTCTGAGTTTCTGGAGTTTTGCTTTACGTCCTTGCTTTGCTGAGTATAAGCTAGGATAAAGTGTACCAGAGGTCATTGAGTGTTGGTTTAGAACATCAGATTATACCATTGCACTCTTTTGTAGTGTTTGCTCTGCGCATGTTTATACACAAAACCATATTTACAGGTTAAGGGTTACAGATGTTGGAGTGAGTACTGTTCCTACTGATGTTTGTTTGTTACTTTGAAGGTGTTATGTATATATTAATTTTTACCAACTGGGTTAGTTCTTCCAGGCATGAAGCTTATTTTGAAGGGAGAACTGAGTGATATTTATAGATATTCTATAATTTTGGCTAGGGCATTGAGGAAATTCTGTTTTCCATAACTTGAAGGAGTATTTAACATTTATGTGAGCTGTCACCAAGTAAAACTGTTGGAACCCTGGTTAATTGTCTCATCGTAAGTGTGGTACCTAAGGGGGTATGGCACATACCACTCACCCAAATGCCGGTACTGGTACAACAATCCAGGCACCTTGTAATGAAATAGAGCACAACAACCTTTCTGTCTTTTACGGAGTAAATGGAGAATGTACAACTTGCTGAGCAGTAGACCCTGTAGGATGTCATAGGTTAGCAAGGTACTGGAGAGGGGATAGCATAGTCATTACTGCCAAAGTTAGTGGCAGAATGCAAATGTGGTACACATTTGAAGAAGAGCCACAATGATGTCTTGAAATTTTATAAAAATGAACAGAGAACTTTGATGTTTTGCAGAATACTATTTGATAGCATTATTTCCATAAGGCATAAGAAATGACAATACCTTGGAATTTAAAGTCTGTTTCACATTTAGAGTTCAGCAGACTTGGAATGTAATTTATGGTTTCTTAGCTTGAAAAAGAGAAACACTCTGGATGTTGCTGTCTTTAGTTTGGCTTATTCATTAGATTTGTGTCAGAAAGATGCTACCAGAATATTCTGCTTATAGCCATCCAGCTTCTGTAATAAAAATATTCAATAGCCACACCGTTAAATAGGAAGCATATGTTCTCAAGTTTTTCATGTCGTAAGTGTCACATAATATGGGTAAAATGTTTATTAGCAGAAGTTTCCGAAACACTTTTGGATGAAGTAATGATTTTTCCAGTAAGGATCCAAAAGATTTATTACAATATAAGCTTGGTAATAAATCTGAAGGGGATACTGAACATTGATTTGTTAGCAACTGGCAAGTCAGTCAGGTATTACAAAAGTACTTAGACATTTTGCATTTGGATCAGTGACTAAGTTAATATATTACTGAATACCTAAATTTACATTAAAAACAAGGTACGGTTTTACTGCAGCAGAAGCAGCAATTTTCTTCCTTTTAAAAACAGGAAGGATCCAACTTTTTTCAGTCCACTATCTGTAGGTTGCCATTACCAAAGGGCTAACAATAGTGCAGGGATTCTGATTGGCTGTGTTACAATTTTGTGAGTTAGAAAGAGTTGGTTGTAAAGAATAATGTTGGGAAAGTCAAGCCAGTCTAGTATCCTTAAAGCTGTACAATGATGTGTTCTCTACAGGGAGTCAGATGCAAACTTAGCAATTTTCTTATGACATGATTCTAGCTTAGATCAGTCAGTTTTTGTAAGATTAGTAAACATTGGAGAGACATATAGTAGAGTGGAGAGCAGATGAGTTTGTGCTAATGTAATTTTGGCCATTTTGGTCAGGAAACGTTTGTGCCTCTATAGACTTCCAAGTTTCTTATGGACTTTTTTTATTGTTAGGGAGAAATGCAAGTCAAATTTTAAGTTATTATCAGTTTCCAGTCCAAGAAGCTTTGTATGGGTTGTCGGGAAGATGACATTATTGTCTTTGGTTATTATGTTAAATGGTGGGCATGACATAGATGTCTTGTTAGGTTGAAAGAGTAATAATTTAGTTTTGTTTGGGTTCAGGATCAGATGGGCATTGGCTAACCATGTTTCGACAGAAGTGAAAGATTCCTGTGTTTGAGAATGAAGAGCTAATAGAGAAGCAGCAGCACAGATAAGTGCTGAATCATCTGCAGACTGTATTATAGAACCATGTGGAGTAGCTGTGTGTAGATCATTAGTCACAGATAAGCATTGAATCATCTGCATACTGTATTATAGAACCATGTGGAGTAGCTGTGTGTAGATTATTAGTACAGATAAGTGTTGAATCATCTGCATACTGTATTATAGAACCATGTGGAGTAGCTGTGTGTGGATTATTAGTACAGATAAGTGCTGAATCATCTGCATTCTGTATTATAGAACCATGTGGAGTAGCTATGTGTAGATTATTAGTCACAGATAAGTGTTGAATCATCTGCAGACTGTATTATAGAACCATGTGGAGTAGCTGTGTGTAGATATTAGTCACAGATGAGTGCTGAATCATCTGCAGACTGTATTATAGAATCTTGTGGAGTAGCTCTGTGTAGATTATTAGTCACAGATAAGTGCTGAATCATCTGCATACTGTATTATACAACCATGTGGAGTAGCTGTGTGTAGATTATTAGTACAGAGGGAGAAAAGGAGAGGGCACAAGATAGATACTTGGGGGACACCAATGGATAAAGGATGGCATGCAGATAGGTCACCTTGCCATAGAACAGATTGTTGACGGCCATATAAATAGTTCTTAAATCAAGCTGTGGCAGATGGTGAGAAGGATAGTTCAGTTAGTACATCTATTAGTTTGGAATGGGAGACCATATCAAAAGCTTTTGATAGATCTAGAAAGGTGGCAGATACAAAGTTGTTATTCCTGTGATGGTTTACGGTATTAGTGAAGTATAATAGAGCAGTAGTGGTACTATGCGATTGGCGAAATCCATGCTGAGTGTTTGAGAGAAGGTTATTTGTTAGTCTGAATTTCATGACCTGGAGATAAATACACCTTTCGAGTAGCTTAGAAAGAGTTGAAAAAATAGCAATTGGAGGATAGTTTCAGTTCTGTGGAAGGTCCCCCTTTATGAAGTGGGATTACATGGGAGATTTTCCACAGTTGAGGAGCCTTGTTTTCGGGTCTGGATCTGTTTATAAGGATTGATGTTCTTCGTCTTTCACTGTTGCAGTCATCACACTTGGGTTATCTGCCTGCAGGTAGCCCTCAGTTGGCCCGAATACCAGTGTCTTAGTATTTCTGCGTTGGATGCTGTCGCTTATTCCATGATGTCAGGTCATCAGGGGGTATAAAACAGGCAGCCAATGCCATTACATCAGTCTTTCTTGCCGTGAAGGAGCCCGAAGCAGCAGCAGTTCACAAGTGCCAGTCGGCCGCTACCTGAAATTTTCATTTTCGAGTTATAATCCTGAAGTCTTCTAAAGCTAAGTACCCCATGGAGGATCCTTTTTTTTGCTCTAACTGATGTCAGAAAAAGTTAACAATTGTCTTGCCTGTGGAAAGCAAATACCTCACAGAGGTTTTCATTCTTACTGCATCACCTGTTTAGCCCCAGACCACGACGTCCCTCGCTGTCGGTTTTGTGCCTTGTTTAATGCCCGAACCATTCGTCATCGGGCTATCTTTGTCGCTAAATTCTTTCGCTCTCGTTCTCCATATTCCAAAATGGCTTCGATAAGCCATCCGACTACCGATCTTCAGAAAAAAATTTAAAGATAGACAGAGACAGACCGCATAAGTCCAAAACTGCCAACGACGCTTCTGTTAATCTAGTTGCCATTCCGCCAGTACTCAGTGAGGCGCCTTTGCAGCCCCTGATGCCTGCTTCTATGGATTCGCAGGCCTCTGCTGAGACCCATTCAGAGTCCAGGATGCCGCGAGATGTGGATGTCTCTACCTTGGATGGGTCTGGAGCCGCTGTGCAGGCAGTGACTTCTGAGGGTGTATTTCGTCCTACCAATGTTCGAATCAAACCAACGACTTCGTTTTTAGCCAAAACAACCGAGTTTCTTAGGCCCAGAGTATGCACTACGCCTAGAAAACAGACGACCAAAGCACATTCACAAGCTCCCATGCCATAAAAAACAAATGCTTAGAATGGCTGAAGACTTTATTACCCTAATTAGAGGAAGCCAGCCTTCCCCCTGCTAAGAGACAAAGAATTGTTTCCTTCTGATTCTACAGACCAGGAGCCCGATGACTCTGACCCTTCTGATTATCAGGACATGCCCTTATCAGCCTATGAGGATTCAGATGCAGAGGAATCCATTCCCTCTGCCTCCCCTCCAGAGGATTTTTATTTTGGTGAACTCTTGCATAGAGTATTTCCACTGGGAATTCCAAGACTACCCTCAGTCCAGACGAGACTCAGAGAATTTTTAGAGTTGCCTCAGCACAGGCCTCTAGCTATGCCCCCTGTCCTGGATGTTGTAGATGATGATTTTATGGAATCCAGTCTTACTCCAGATACTTTACCCCTGGCCCCTAGGAAATCTGACTGGTACTGCAGAGTACCTGATTCCCACAAATTTCTCTTCAAGAATCCTACTGTAGATCCAGAGACCATTTCCCGGGGACCTAAAAGTATTAAGGCTACTACAGCCAAAAATCCTACCCCTTCGGACAGGGATTCCAGAGCTTTAGACAGATGGCGTAAGAAGGTTTATACCTCTGCAACTCTTGCCAATCAGGGCATTGAATTGCCAGTTTCACATGTTGAAGTACCAGCAACATATTATGGAACTAATTAAACAAAAAATGGTATTATTTCCAGATTGTGCAGAAAATAAAAATTTACAAGAGCTAATGCATTCTGCAAACCAAGTTAGTACGCATACTTTGCAGTGTGGCTTTGATGCCCTAGAAGCATCTTGCAGGGCTGCAGTCACTGGGTCTGTACTGAGAAGGCATGCTTGGCTGAAAGAACAAACCTCGTCAGATCATGTCAAATCCAAATTACTAGACGCTCCTTTAAATAAGGACTGTTTGGCACCAAAGCAGTTGTTGTTCATAAAAAGATGGAAGAAAAAGCTAAATCTATGCAAACTGTCAAAGTATTCTTACAAGTGCAACCACCTAGATTCAGTAGGCATTGGCCTTCTAAAAACTGGTCCTTTCCAGCCCCTTCCAGGCCTTCCCAGACCAGACCCAGGGGGAACAGGCCACCCAGACTACAGTCTCAGGGTATGCAAAGATCTAAACAATGGAGTGCCTCCACCCCATAAACAGGGATTGGTAAGCCGCCCCCTTATGGAAAAAGTTCACAATGACTTTTCAGTTATCCTTCCCAGCCCTGCCCAATTACTTGTGCCCCTAGGAGGAAAACTTGCCCTTCATGCAAAAACCTCTATGTCCATTACACAGGATCGATGTATCCTAAACATTGTATCCCAGGGGTACAAATTCTACTTCCATTCACTGCCAACCCCAAGAGGGTTTCCAGACCTTCCTCCAAACCAGTGGGCAGAGGCTCAAAAGCAACTACTTTTCCTGCTATTCAACCTGTTCCAGTAGAACAAAGGGGTCAGGGTTTTCTACTCCAGACTTTTCCTGGTGCCTAGAAAAGAGGACTCTTGGCGCCCAGTCCTGGATCTTTCAATTCTCAACACCTTTCTGGTGATCCCAAAATTCAAGATGCTTACCCTGCAACAGCTTCTCCCTGTGCTAGCCAAGGATGCCTGGTTAGTCACTCTAGACTCAAAAGAAGCTTATCTGCACATCGCCATAAGGGAGGCACACAGGAAATATCTACGTTTCTGGGCAGGCTCTATGCACTATCAGTTCTCTGCACTTTCCTTTGGCTTATCTACTGCGCCCAGAGTACTCACAAAGTGCCTGGCCCCAGCCATTGCGTACTGCAGGCAGAGAAATATCCAAATTTTCCCATACTGGACGACTGCCTAATTCAGGCGGACAGTCAGGAATTGCTACTTCAGCACCTAGCATTTGTAAAAAACCTTCTCACTTTATTGGGGTACACCATCAACGAAAAGAAATCACAACTGGTACCCCGTCAAAAGATTGTATTCCTGGGAGCAAGCTTGGGCACAACTTCCCAGATGGCATTTCTCACTTCAGAAAAATGGGTATATCTGACAAACTGCTTCAAACAAATGACCACCAGAACCCAGATTTCTGCGAGAAAAATACTGCAAGCCCTAGGGTTTATGGCCCCATGTATTCTGCTAATTCCATATGCAAGACTGCATATGAGGAAACTTCAGTGGTACTTAGAGTCTTTGGTGCCTACATTCTCAGGACTTGGAAACAGTCATTCCTATCATACCTTGTCTAAGGGCAGAGTTCCTTTGGTGGGCAGAAGTATGCAACCACAACAAGGGACTGCTTTTCACTCAACCCCCCGCCACCCAAAGCCTGACAACAGACGCATCAGACTATGCGTGGGGTGCTCACATGGCAGGCATTCAGGACCACTGGAGCCCAAGCCAGATTCTTCTGCACATCAATCAAAAAGAGATGCTAGCTTTACAGAATGCTCTGACAGCCTTCAAATACCTAATCCTTCCAGGACAACTGCTTATAAAAACAGACAATACCACAGTTATGTGGTACATAAACAAGCAGGGGGGAACCCATTCTTACCCACTCTGCAGGTTAGCCATGGCCCTGTGGAACACAGCCTTGAGCAACTAAGTGCAACTACAAGCTCAATTCCTGCCAGGCAAATAAAATTCACTGGCAGATGACTTGAGCAGAAATCTCCTAGACCCGCACAAGTGGAAATTGGAGCCCAACACCTTCAACCTTCTAATCCAGAGGTGGGCGACACCAGAGGTGGACCTCTTTGCCTCCCCCGAGAACCACCAGTTGAGCAAATACTGCACCAGGAACCCTCACAGCAGGGCTTGGATGATGGATGCCCTATCCTTTCAATGGGAAAAGCTCTCAATTTATGCCTGCCCCCCTCTGCCCCTTCCCTCGAGTACTACTCAATATAAAACAAGACAGGCCAAGAGCAAATCTTATTGCCCCAGCCTGGCCCATGCCAGCACTGGTACCCAGTATTGCGCAGCCTTGACAACAGTGCCACCCTGGCACCTTCACCAGACTCCTATCCTGCTGTCTCAGCAGGAGGGACAAATTTTGCATCCACAATTGCAAACCCTAAACCTTGCAGCCTGGCTTATCCCTTGAATACCTCACCAGCAACCTTCAGCAAACAGGTGCTGGACATCGTTCTTGAAGCCAGAAGGCCTAGTACTAGGAAATCCACGATGTTGTTCTTGGTATCATTCTCAAGGGAAGGACACAGCAATGCCCTCCTTACCTCTAATCCTGGATTACCTAGCAGAGCTACTCCTCAGAGGCCTATCCTTCTCTTCCATTAAGATTCATGCCTCTGCCATCTCAGCTCATTATAATACTGAGCCACCTCTGTTTTCTCAACCTCTCATCAAACAGTCCCTGTGAGGGGCTAACAACTTAAGGCCCCCTAGGAGAGCACCCAACCGTGCCTGGGACCTTAACTTTGTACTGGAAAAGCTCACGCTTCCCCCTTTTGAACCTGCTGCCTCAGCAGAGTTAAAATTCCTCTCTTGGAAAACAGACTTGCTTTTAGCCATAACTTCAGCAAGAAGAGTGTCTGAGTTACAGGCACAAATGGCTATGGAATCCTTCATTATTTTCCATGCTGACAGGGTTTCCCTCAGGACTAACCCGTCCTTTATGCCTAAGGTGGTGTCCTGTGTGGCTCTAAACCAATCCATCCATTTGCCAACCTTCTTCCCTAATCCTCAGAATAAAGGGGAAATGATCCTGCACTCCTTGGATGTGCACAGACAGCTCAGGTTCTACCTTGACAGGACGAAGCCTTTCAGAAAATCTAACCAGCTGCTAGTCAGCTTTGCTACAGGGGCAGAGGGTAAGGCCATTTCAAAACAAACCATTTCCAAATGGATACCACACTGCATCCATTTCTGCTACAAGCACCATGGAAAACCTACCCCACAGGGGATCAAACCACATTCTGTTAGGGCTACTTCCACCTCTAATGCATTTCTCAGGGGAGTCCCTACCAGGGACATTCTGGAAGCTGCAACCTGGAGTTCTGTACACACCTTCACCAAGCATTACCACTTGCCTATCTTTTCTAAATCCAGGGCTGGATTTGCTACTTTTACATTTTTTGTTACTCTTGGCTATACTTTTGTTCTTGTTTAGTGTTTTTATGCTTTCTGGTGTATTTGCTTTTTGTTGGAGGTGTAACTTAACATATAATTGCTTCCCATTATGGGGGCACCTGACATCTGGGGCAAGAAAAACTGATGTAATGGCATCGGCTGCATGTTTTCTACCCCTGACGACCTGACATCATGGAAGAAGAGACAGCATCCGATGCAGGGATCCAAGACTTTGATGTTCAGGCCGGCTGAGGGCTTACCTGCAGGCAGATAACCCAAATGTAATGACTGCAACAGTGAATACACTCGAACATCTACATTTATGGTAAGTGTACACAACTGTACTTTTTGAGGTATTCACTGGGTAAGTTATCTACAGCAAGTGTAGTAGGTTTCAGTTTCTGGAGTAGTTTTTTTTTTTTTTTTTTATAGTGGCTGTAGGAACTGCGAAGAGAAAGAAGTAGACATTGCTAATTGTAGACTTGGCTGGTTTGGTATCATGAGTAGGTGTTTGCTGCTTAGAAAGGGCAATTATAGATTCAGTAAAATGTTTCATCTGATGATATCCGTGTCGTCATTGATCAAGGGTGGGTCTTGGATCCGACCTTGAATCTGAGCCGACAGTGTAAGCAACAGCTGCTGAGCTCAAGCCCCTCCCCTCCCATGATCCCCTGCTACCCTTGATCCTCAGATCTCATTTGCCACGAATTGTGAGTGGACATGCTCTCTGAAGCTCAAGCTTTCTTTTAAGATAAGTAGCTCCTTTTTGTTTTTTATTGGGATTTTTCTCTCCCTTTTTCAATCCTTTGTCTTTTAGTAGCTAGTTCCCTCCCCTCTGCAAGCCGTCGGTCAGTCTGTTAGGGTTTCCCATCTTGTTCCTTTAGTGGTAGGTCCCTTCCTTGCTTGCTCTCTCTCTTTCCTTCTCCTCCTTTCCTTTGGGCAAGTGTGTGTGTCTGGGGGGTTTGTGTGTAGTTAGTATGGCTGACAAAACCCTCTGGTTTCAGGTGCTGCTTCTTATGCAGTCAGAAGTTAGCTCCTGCAAATTCACATGATGAGTACATCTACTGTCTAGGAGAGCCACATTTAGAGGTTGAATGTGATATCTGTGCGGGAGTCAACCCCAAGGCTCTCCTAGAGCATATAAATAAGTTGTTGCTGAAATGGCTTGCTAAAGGTGGTCCCCTGGTGTTGGGTTCCCTTTCTAAAGCCCCGTCGGATCCCAAGATGAAGCCGCCGCCTTCTCAGACCTTACCTGCAAAAAAGGCCAAGGCTCTCAGATCCCAGTTCTCCATATCAGAGTCCGGCCTTGGGGGGCTTCGGCTCCGACAGCCTTGACCCCCGAAGTTGGATCTGAGTCCTCAGAGGCTTGGAAGTCCTCTGATCCAATCAGGTCAAAATCCCTCTCAGATCCGAATGTCCTGTCGGATTCTTCAGTGGGGACCTTGCTGATCTTGGATCCATCCAGGCCGTTGGATCTGCCCATCATTATTGAGGATGCCCCGACCATGCTTAGTCTGATACGAGCCAGTGCAGTAGGTCCTCCCCTAGAGACTGCAGACCTGTCTGGTCAGACCATTTCTCTGCTTCTTCCAGGTCTAGCAGAAGTTTTCTCCCATCAGACATAGATTGGATGATGAGGAGCTTCCTGAAAGGCCAACTGGAACTTGGCTTGTTACCATCCCCTAGCCACTTGCCGAGGGGGCTCTTCACCTTCTTTAGAACTCCTCCCCTGACTCATGCGAGTTTGGTGCCCCATGATCAGTGCTTGCCCAGGCAAAGGTTGTATGTGTCAGGTATTGTTTCCATTCCCACACCGCCTAGGTCCCTGGCAAGTTCAGCTCCAGTATCCTTGGAGCTGGTGATGCCTCAGACTGGAGAGGTTCGTGGGTACCACCAGGGTGGGGGATCTGGACTAGAGTGTTTGGACCATTCCCTTCCCTTGGGGGCATCTGCTTTGGATAGCTGGGGACTGATATTGTCCGGAGATGTTGGTGCTAAGTCAGGGTCCCCCTTCCACCCCAGTCCACCTTACCTAGTGGGGATGAAGGTGGGGCCTCCTCCAGTTTGTTTCTCTCACGGCTCTGGACCCCCCCTGCCTTGTTCTACTTTGGGTGGCGAGTCCTCATCATCCATTCGGGGTGAGCCCTACCATGAGTGCCTTCAGAAGTGCATTACTCCCATCTGGGAAGCTCCTCTTCCAAGTCCTCCCGGGGCCCACAGTGGAGGATCCTTCTCGGAAGCCAACGTGCAAGAGGAGGCACTTGGACTCCCCTCGAGAGTCCTTCACTGAGTACACGGATTCCGAAGAAGGGGATGGGTCCCCCGATGTCTGTCTGAGGGAGGGAGGTGCCCTTTAGGGACATCCTCAAGATACTGAAAGAGCGGGGCAGTTGGTCTCCCCTCCAACCCTTACTCAGAGAAATCAGTGTTCCTGAAGGTGTTTGGAATGGGCCCATCTTCCTCCTGGGTGTCTCTCCCTGCAGATGAGCTTGTCCAGCTTATTTCCAGCAGGGCGTCGAAGGAGCCGGGCAAAGTAGAACCAGTCCCCAAGAGAGCGGACAAATTCTTGAGTCCACCTAAAGATAAAGCCTTTTGGAGCAAGGGTGTCCCAGTCGATGCCATTGTAGTTGCCACAGCCACTAAACAGTAGTTTGTGGAGCAGAGCTCTACGGTCCATCCACCAAATAGAGTCGCAGGCATTTGACTGTTTTGGGAAGCACATCTATGCCTCAGCTACTTTCGGACTGAGGACTATGAATTACAAGGCACATTTCACATGGCTGCAAAGGGATTTGTTATCGGAGCATTCCTCTTCCCTTTCAGAGTTGCTGCTTCCAGAGAGCCTTAAGCTAGTCACTGTAAAGCTTTCTGTTCTTACATCCCTTGCTAATGCCTTGATGAGGTTCATCTCTAATGCGGATGAGGCCACCTCTCGAGCAACAGGCACAGGCATTGATATTTTATTTATTTTATTTTTATTT
This sequence comes from Protopterus annectens, assembly GCF_019279795.1. NCBI lineage: Eukaryota > Metazoa > Chordata > Ceratodontiformes > Protopteridae > Protopterus > Protopterus annectens. The sequence continues at coordinate 187,509,250 of NC_056728.1, read as the reverse complement.
TTATTTATTTATCCTTTGTTGACCGGGAAAGTCCGACTAGGTTCCACATATTCTGTTTTCAGCGGAGGCCCGGGGAGAAATGCTCCAGATGCATGTCTTTGGAGATATCAGACGGTATGCCTGACTTTGCCTTTGCAAATGCCTTCAAGGCGTCCTTTACCAATGCCCCATTTGACGGATCTGCTTTGTTTGGTCCTTCTATCAAAGAAACCTCGACCCGCAGCGAACAGGAGGGAAAGATTTTGTCCACAGTTGGGATCAAGTTTTTGACTCCCCAGTGTTTCTTCTCCAAGAATCAGAGGGGGTAGTAAGAAGCTGTAGTTCCGAAGGACTCAGTCTTCCTTCCAAGATGCTCCTCTGGAATCCTCTTCTTCCAGCTGGAAAGGAGGATTTGATAACAGATGCTCTCCTTGCACCCCCTGGCTTGGGAGGCTATTACCTCAGACCAGTGGTTGCTAAGCATTGTGTCTAGGGGATACTTCATATCCTTCAATCAGTCCTCTCCGATTCAAAAATCACTCCTGGACATTTCACCACGCCAAAGCTCTTGCAGAGGTTCAAGACCTTCTTCAAAAAAAGAGCCATCCAGGCAGTCCCAACAGGACAATGAGGGTCCGGAACCTACTGTCGCTTTTTTTTAGTGCCCAAGAAAACAGGGGATCTGCGACCCATTATGGACCTCAGCATTTTGAATTTGTCAGTTAAAAAGTCAAAGTTCTGGATGGTCACTGTTCAGTCCATTTTCCCACTTTTGCGCAAGGACAATTGGATGTGCTCAGTAGATGTCAAGGATGTGTACTATCACATAAAAATCAACAGATGCTCCAGGAGATATCTGTGCTTCTGGCTGGGGGCCATTCACTATCAGTTCCAAGCCCTGACCTCTTCACAAAATGTGTGGCCGTGGTAGCAGCCCATCACTGGGTGCAGGGGTTTCAGTTCTTTCTGTACCTGGACGATTGGCTTTTCACGGCTCCCACAAGGCATCAACTTGCCCGAGCCACAAATTACATTCTTGGCCTCTTTCAAGATCTGAGCATCACAGTCAACCTTCCCAAATCTCATCTTGCTCCGTGCCAGAGGTTGGAATTTATAGGCTTGTTCTGGACATGGTGTTGGAAACTACAGCTCTTTCCCCACGCAGGGTAGATGCAGTTCAGGAACAAGTACACCTTCTGGAGTGGGAGAGTGTTCCTGCCCATTTGATCCTGCAAGCCTTCTGTTTCATGGCAGCAGCAATTCATTTGGTTCCCCTCGCCAGGTATCACATAAGAGTTCTTCAGTGGCCCCTTGTGGTGCAGTGGTTGGGTCATCTCCATCCTATGTCTGTGACGGTTAAGTCATCTTAGGTCTGCAAACGTCACTTAGCGTGGTGGATCCAGTCCAAAGACTTTCTACTAGGGAGACTCTTTTATGTTTCCTAGTCCCAGGCCACAGTGACCACAGATGCCTCCCTGCTGGGATGGGGGGACATTTTCAGGGAAGGATGGTACAAGGCACGTGGTCTCAATTGGAGACCATGTTACACATCAGTGTCCCAGAGGTGAGTGCAGTTCTGCTCGTTGCAAGTCTTCCAAGGCTATCTCCCTCTCAGGACTGTGGCAGTTCAGACAGACAACATGACAGTTGTCTGATACAAAAACACAGGAGGGAACTCTGTGCAGAGAGGCCATGAGGGTGTGGGAATGGGCTATGTCTTTCGAGCGCTTTCTTCTTGCAATGTGTATTCCCGGCAATTCCAACATGCTGGCAGACAGGCTCAGCAGGTCTATCCTGAGCTCTCACGAGTGGTCCCTGAACCAGTCAGTGGCGAATCAGATTTTTAATAGCTAGGGTCTCCCTTGCTGCGATCTGTTTGCCTCCCCGATCAATCACAAATGCAGCAAATTCTTTGCCCTGATCCCCCCGGAGGGGCAGTCATCTAGGGACGCTCTGGTCCACGATTGGTTGCCCGGGTCTTCTGTCCACTTACCCTCCAACTCCACTCATTGCCAAAGTCTCACAGAAAGCGTGTCACCTGAAGACTCCAATTATCCTCATTGCCCCCTTTTGGCCTCGTCAGGTATGGTTTTCCCCCCTTTGTTCTCATCTGAGATATCCACCATAGATATTAGATCCAGCCCAGGATTTCATTTCGCATCCCTTGGGGCTTCCTCTTCCCATCCTTCAGTCACTTTGGCTGACAGCTTGGTACCTACAGTTCCAGCGATGAATCAGCCAGCTTAATCTGCTATCTCCTGTGAAGGGCATTATCTTAGCCTCCCAAAAGCCTTCTACCAAAAAAGTTTATTCCAGGAAATGCAAGAGATTTGTGGGCTCATCAGCGTGACATAGATCCATTCACAGCTTCTATTCCTGACATTTGTTCATTCCTTTCCTCTCGGTTTCAACAAGGGGCGAGCTTCTCGATGATTAAACTTCAATTGGCTGCAATATCCACCTTCCACTTAGGCAAAAGCTCCATGATCTGAAGTAGTTTACTTCATTTGGTCTTCAACCTGTGGGAATCTGGATCCGTATCGGATCCGAGCCGGCAACTTTACTAACATCTGCTACGAGCTCCAGGCTAGCTGAAGCATCGTGATATCCAGAGCTCCAGGTTGTAAGTGGGTGAAAAACTTTTTGCAAATCTCTTTTTTCTCTCTAAACTTTAGGTAGTGATACTGTACATTCCCCTTTCTTCTCCCCTCGAGTTTTTCTAATTTTAGAGTTGTTAGCCTAGTTTAGTGTAGCTGTATGTGTTTTTGCTTCCCCTCCCTCCCTCTGTGTGTTGTGTGTGAGTGTGGTGAGTGGGTGTTTTCAGTGAGAAAGATATAATATTTTTTTCAGTTATTCTTTCCACTGTTACTATTGCTGATAAGCCGACATTTAAAATATGCACAGTGTGTGGCCATAAGTTATCCCCTACTGATGGCCACACTCAGTGTTATATGCTTGGGTGTGGCCCATCTTAGCACAGACTGCACTATATGCGCGGGGTTTAACCCGTGCACCATTAAAGACAGGAAGGCCAAGTTGGCCCTGAAAGGCCTTCTTCCCCCTTCTGAGACAATTGCCTCGTCTTCAGCTTCAGTCACAGCGGCTGCTGTGGCCACCTCTCCTTCTTTTCTTCCCTTGGCTTCTCTTCCCTCCCAGCTGGGACTCAACATCCTGTGCAAAAGCCTGTGGAAGCGGAGCGGAAAAGGGGCACAGAGAAGGAGAGAGAGTCGAAGTCGAGGGAAAAACTAAGAAGTCTATGGACCTCCCTTCACCAGTCAAGACTCTTAGGATCCGTGACTCCCCTCGTCTCCGATCTCTGAGGTTTTCCCTGGAGCCGGAGGAGATACTCTCTGCATCTAGGGCCTCAGTACCCTGACCCGCAAGTTCGGTGTCCATGGCCTCGTCAAGGTCCACTCTGTCATTATCTGAAGTCAACATGGATAAAATGATGGAGGTTCATTCGTACTCAGATCCAGATGGGGGTCTTGCCAGCCTCCCTCAGGAGGGGTGAGCTTGCTTCCTTTTTTCCAACCGATTTCTCCTTCTCCAATCCGTGCATTGGGTTCGGAGTATTCGGATCCAAGGATGGTTTTAGTCAGGGGGTTAGCGCCGACAGCTGCCTGGAGTGTGTCAGATCTGACCAGCTCAGATCCGAGCCACTCCTGGAGCCAGAGCTTGGGTGTTGGATCCGAGGGAGTGGAACTTTTTTCATCTGCTCCGCCTTTGTTGGGCCAAGTTCCCTTCCTCAAAGCTCTGTCCACTTCGGGCCCAGCTCCGATTCTCTCATCGGATCCGGGGAGACAGGCCTCCTTATTGGTTTCACAGGAGGTACATTCTCCCTCGGCATTCGACATGGTAAAAAGGGTTCTCTATGCTGGATTGAGACCCCTGACTGTCTCCTCGGACTCTGCCCAGACCCCTCGGCTCTCTCTACAATTCCCATCATTTTACCAGAGGGACAGCCCATGCTCGAGGAGCCCCAGATGGTTCTCCCTGAGGAATAAGTGGCTTGCGAGTTCTCCCCGGAGAGCCCCACCGGAGAGGTGCCTAGCAAGCATACGTGCAAGAGGAGGCACTTGGATTCCCCTGAGTCCCTCACTGAGAATACAAACTTGGATGTTGGGGAAGGTTCCCCTGGTCACCTCCCGAGGATGTCTCCTTTGGCGACATCAAGGAAATCCTTGCCCAACGGGGAGGTTGACCTGCCCCAAGCCTTCTTCTGACAAGACATGTTCCTGGAGGCTTTCGGCGTGGGCCCATCTACTTCCTGGGTGTCCCCTCCCGCAGATCCCTTGGTGGACTTGATCCCCTTGCAGGCATGAAAGAAGCCGAACACCATGTAACCAATTCCTAAAAGACCTGACAAAATTCTCAGTCCACCTTCTGATAGGCCGGCAAGGAACAAGGGCTCCACCATAGATGCTATGGTGGTAGCAGCAGCCATGTCACTCCAACGCGACCTGGTAAAGCAGCTGAAGGAGTCTTCCCCCTAAGTCCATGTTGCAGGAGGACAGGGTCTCGTTCTCTGTGAGGATGGTCACTTTGAAGGCAGTTTCCAACATGTCCATGCGACTCCTTTCACATGCTGCTGAAGGAGCGGTTAGGGCAGCTGGGTCCGGCGTGTCCATGAAGCGCTGTGCCTGGCTCAGATTGTGTCAATTTTCGGAACCTTTCAAGGCATTGTTTGCCAATGCCCCTTATGACGGCTCTACTCTTTTCGGTAAGCCCGTCAAAGAGATGTTAGTCCAGAGTGAGAAGGACAAGAAGACACTGTCTGCCATTGGGATCCACTTCTTTGAACCCTCAAAAAAGATGTGGTTCAGAAAGTCGCAGTATTCCCGGGACATTCAGGGCTCTTCTTCCCCCAGAGGCAGAGGGGGACAGAATGGACGCCGGCCCAAAGGCAGAGGGGGTCTGAGGAATTTTGGGTCTCTAGAACCTGTCTCGGACAGACCCGGGCAGCAACCTTGAGGGATGACCCAACTGCTCTATTCTGGAAGCAGTCAGAGGATGATGGTCCTTGCACCCAGCGGTATGGGAGTCTGTAACATCAGACCGCTGGGTGCTTCAGATCATATCCAGAGGATACTCTGTCCCCTTTGTGGGTCCCCTCAGATCTCCCAAACACCTCCTGGATGTACCACCCATGCAGCAGCACAGGAAATTTCTAAGCTGCTAGAAAAACGAGCCATCAAAACTGTCCCACCAGATCAGTCCAGATCAGGCTTCTACTCCAGGTTCTTTTTGGTGCCAAAGAAAACGGGACACTTAAGGCCCATTCTGGACCTCTCTACCCTGAACCTGTCAGTTGCCAAAGAGAAGTTCTGGACGGTCACACTACAGTCCATCATGGCGTACTTGCAAGAGAGCGACTGGATGTGCTCGTTAGACCTCCAAGATTCTTACTATCACATAAAAATGCACAGAAGCTCCAGGAGGTTCCTCCGCTTTCGGCTAGGAGTCAATCATTACCAATTTCGAGCCCTACCCTTTGGTCTCACCACAGCCCCCAGGGTGTTCACCAAAGTGATGGCGGTGGTAGCGGCTCACCTGAGGCTTCAAGGGGATTCAGGTCTATCCGTACCTGGATGATTGGCTCTTCACTGCTCCCACCAGGCGTCTACTCTCCCAAACCAGGGATTAATTCTTGATCCTTGCCCTGTGTTTGAGGCTCACAATCAACAAATCTAAATCACTCCTAGATCCTGTACAGGTGATAGACTACATTGGCGCAAGGACAGATACTTTACAGTGCAAAATCTTCCTGACCTTGGAGAGAGTACAAAACCTGAGGATGCATGTCTCTCTGATCTACCATTTTCTCATCTCCCAATGGTAGAATCAGTGTTGAGGGCCTTAGGCTCAATTGCTGCGACCATAATGCTTCTCCCATGTTCCCGGTTACACATGAGAATTCTACAGTGGACTCTAGCTGTACAATGGTCCCTGTTGAAACTTCCGTTGGCATATCCAGTTCAACTCAGTCAAGTCTGTCGGTTTTCCCTCATATGGTGGCTGTCATCTCCAAACATTTTGGAGGGATGACCCTTTGTTCCAGCCCTGGCCTAAGCCACAGTGACCACGGACGCCTCCCAACTCAGGTGGGGAGACATTGTTCGGGCAGGGCAGTCCAAGGCCTGTGGTACCCTGCAGAGACCAACTTGCCCATAAATGCTCTAGAGATGAAGTCGGTCCTTCTAGCGTTGCAGGCCCTTCATGCCTTTCTTCCTCTGGGAATGATTGCAATTCAGTCAGACAACATGTTAGTGGTCTGGTATATCAGCAAACAGGGAGAGACCAGATCTTACGTCCTTTGTCGCTTGGCCATGAGAGTGTGGCAATGGGTGATCTCCACCAGTTGCTTTCTCATCGCAACGCACATTCCGGGATGGTCCAACATCCTAGTGGACAGGCTAAGTCGGACTGTTCTGATGTCTTATGAGTGGTCTCTGAATCTTTCAGTAGCGGAACAGATCTTCCGCGAGTGGGGTCAACCTTGCATCCAATGCGAAGTGCAGCGGGTTTTTTGCTCTAAACCCCATGCCGGGGTAGTCCCGCAGAGATGCTCTAGTCTATGCTTGGCCTCCCGGTCTTCTGTATGCTTACTCTCCAGTACCTCTTATTCCGAGGTTTCTACAGAAAGCTCGTTGACTGGGTAGCAAAGTGATCCTCATTGCCCTGTTTTGGCTTCACCAGGTATGGTTTCCCTTCCTTTGGTCTCACCTTCTGGCTCCACCTTGGATCCTGGATCCCATTCAGGATCTGATTTCACACCCTTCGGGGCTTCCTCATCTGAATCTGGACAGTTTGAAGCTCACAACTGGGCTGCTCCAGTTCCCGTGATTGCTATGACCCCTGGATTATCCTCTTCATTTAGGTCTATTTTGGTGGCTGCTCATAAGTCTTCGACCAGGAAGATTTATCCCAGCAAGTGGAAACTTTTTTCCTTTTGGGCCTCTCAAAGGAGTTTAGACCCCTTCACGGCTCCTATTTCTGCCAGTCTTGATTTTCTAGCTGATATTTTTCAACACAGAGCTAGTTCTTCTGTCAAGGTTCATTTGGCGACTATTTCTCATTTTCATATGGGCAAGAATTCTGCCTCTTTAGCTTCCTCCTCCAGACTGGGTAAAACCTTTATTAAAAGCACCTTTTTGTTACGCCCCCTCGTCAAGCATCCTGTTCCCCCATGGGACCTTACTATGGTTTTCAAGCTTTGGTCACTCTGCCTTTCGAACCTACTGCAACAGTAGATCTGAAATATTTATCTTGGAAAACGGCCTTTCTGGTGTCTATTACCTTTTGCCAAAGGGTTTCAGAACTGCAGGCCTTGTCCATCAAAGTTCCTTATATGATGTTTCACAAAAATAGGATTTCCTTCGGACCAATCCATCCTTTCTTCCTAAGGTGGCATCACCAGTCAATATCCATCAGACCATCAATTTGCCTGTGTTCTTTCCTAATTTTACTAACAGGATGGAATACAAAATCCACCTGCTGGGTGTTCGTAGGCAGTTATGATTCTATTTACACAGGACAAAAAAATTTCCGTAAATCTGATCAGTTATTTGTATCCTTCTTTAAACCCTTTTTGGGGAAACCAATCTCCAAGATCACTATTGCTAGATGGATTTCTTCATGCATCCTTCAGGTCTTTAAGGATAGGGGCATGTCTCCTCCAGGTCAGGTGAGAGAGCTCATTCCACTAGATTGATGGCTACATCTGCGGCTTTTTGGTCTACAGTTTCTTTGGATGATATTTGTTCTACAGCTACTTGGTCCTCATCTCATACATTTATTTTTCATTACAAATTGGATTTGACTTCCAGAAGGAGAGCATCCTTTAGTTCTGCAGTGCTCCGGAATATCCTTCCATGAGGGCCTCCCAGTAGTTTAGTAGCTGGTAACTCTGTCCCACAGGTTGAAGACCAAATGAAGCAAACTACTTCAGATAAAGAAGTTCTGTACTCACCATAACGTTCCGTCTGAGTAGTTCTACTTTGTTTTAAACCGTCCCTCCCTCCTTCCCCCAGACCTTAGCATATGAACAGCCTACAGGCTGCAGTTATAGGTCACAAGTATTTTTTCAGGTCGGGTTATCAGTATAAGATTCAGCAAACTCGATCTGGGGGTTGGATGGTAGTGGAGGTGTATTATGGGTAAGGGGAGGAGCTTGAATCTTGGAGCAGATGCTAGTAAAGTTGCCGGCTCGGATCCGGTATCACATAGGTTGAAGACAAATGAAGTAGAACTACTCAGATGGAGTGTTATGGTGAGTACATGACTACTTTTTTTCTTCTCGGCTGTGCACAGCCTTTCTTAAGGGAGTTTTCGTGCTCAGGCCTCCTTTCAAAGATCCTAATCCTCCTTGGGATCTCCCCTTGGTGCCGCAGCCCCTGACACGACCTCCCTTTGAGGCTGCGGCTAGGTGTGACACAAGGACAGGGCATCTCTCTGAGCCAGTCCTTCATTAATTCCTAAAGTAGCCTCAGAGGCTAATCTTAATCAGTCAACTCGATTACCTGTCTTTTTTTTGCCAGTATTTTGAACAAAGGGGAGTACAACACTGCATTGCCTGGATGTTCATAGGTAGCTTCATTTCTGTTTGATGAGAACTGAGAATTTTCAAAAGTCGGATCAACTTTTTGTGGCATTCTCTCAGGCCAGGAAAGGTCAGGCTATTTCCTAGGTTTCCATTTCTCATTGGATTGCTTGCTGCATAACTCACATTTATGAAAATGATCACATTGATCTTCCCAGGCCGGTTAAAGCTCATTTTACTACTTTGGTGACCACCTCTTCAGTGTTCTGGCCAAGGACTTCCTTGGATGACATTTGTACTGCTGCTACTTGGTCAAATCCCCATACCTTTGTAATGCATTAAAAGCTGGACTTGGTGTCCATGGGTAGAGCGTCATTTGGTTCTTCTGTGCTCCAGTATGTCCTTCCTTGAGACCTCCAGGATTGTGGATAACTGGGGACTCTGACCCATCCGTGATCAATAATGACACGAATGACATGGATAGCGGCAGATAAAGAGTTATGTACTTACCATAACTTGGAATCTGTGCTATCCAGTGGCCTTATTCATCACATTCCCACCCTCCATCCCCCCTTCTTCTGGTGACTGGTTTTCATGGAGTTATGGTGTGTTGGTTTTCCTGTTCCTTATTGTGAACAGTTTCACTGTACTCCTGTCTTGCAGATTCGATCTGAGGATCATGGGTAGCAGGGAATCTTGGGGAAAGGGGGGGAGCTTGAGCTCAGGAGCTGTCACTTACCTTGCCAGCTCGGATCCGAGGTCAGAATCAAGACCCATCCATGATGAATAATGACGCTGGATAGCACAGATTCTAAGTTATGGTAAGTACATAACTCTTTTTAAAAATGGTAGCTATGCTTTCAGAATTGTTTTGTATGTTTGGGGTTGGTGTAGTAGATTTTCCTGGGTGAAGGATTGAGTTTATAGCAGGCCAGAGTTTTTGAGGGTTTTTTTGGTATGTGTTTTGAATGTTATGATAAAACAGGATAAAATAAATTTCTATTTTTTTTTTTTTTTGCCTTATTTCTAAGATGTTCTTGTTTCACTGTTGCAGTCATTACATTTGGTTAATCTGCTGGTAGGTTGCCCTCAGTCGGCCTGAATAACAAAGTCTTGGGTCCTGCGTCGGTTGCGGTCTCCTCTTCCATGACGTCAGTTGTATAAAACATGCAGTCGACACCATTTTAATCTGTCTTTCTTGCCACGCAGTGCCTAAAGCAGAAGCATTTTGCAAGTGCCTTTCGGCCGACTCCTAAAATTTTCGCATTTGAGTTTCAGAACCGAAGTCTTCAAACTAAAGCTAAGTACCCCGTTGGGGAAACTTTTCTTGCTCCTTACCGATGTCAGTAAAAGTTAATAATTGCATTACTTGTGGGAAGCAAATACCTCATAAGGATTTCCATTTGTACTGTATTCCTTGCCTAGGCCCAGATCACAACATGCCTTGCTGTCGGTTTTGTGCTAGATTTAACCAACGCACTATTAAGCGTCTGTATATTTTTGCTTTTAAATAATTTGGTTCAAGATTTAATTATCCTGAAATGTCATCGGTTAGCAATTCGACTACCAGAGTTCACAAAAAACGCAAAGAAAAAGACAGAGACAGACTGTCGAGGTCCAAAATTGACGACGAAGCTTCTCCTAAGCCAGTCACCGGTACTGAGGCACTTTCGCAGCCCCTGATACCCGCTACTTTTGAGTCGCAGGCCTCTACCGAGACCCATTCGGAGTCTGATATGCCATGAGATTCTCAGAGTATTGAACCCGCGGATGTCTCTCTCTTGGATGGGTCCGGAGCCGCTGAGCAGGCACCGGCTTCTGAGGGTGTTTTCAGGCCTCAACATTTTTATACGCATGAGACACATGCTCAGGCCTCTATGCCTAAAAAACAGATGATCAAAATGGCTGAGGATTTAATTACTTGATCAGGGGTTACCAACCCCCCCCCCCTATGAATCTTCAGATCAGGTTTCCATTTCTTCTGATTCCTCTTCTGATCATGAATTTTCTATTCCACCCTATGAGGATTCTGATGCAGAGGAATCCATCCTATCTGCATCTCATCCTGAGGATTACTCCTTTGGAGAGACTTTGCATACTTTAAGGGAACATTTTCACTGGGAGAGTCAGGACTTCTCTGAATCAAAAAAGAGGCTTAGGGAGTTCCTTCTCCTTCCTCAGCATAGGCCTTTGGCAATACCTCCTGTATTAGACATTGTTGTTGTATTTTCGGAATCTAGCATGGCTCCTGATTCCCTGCCAACAGCTCCTAGTAAGCCAGACAGATATTACAGGGATGTCCTTCATGGATGCATCTGCAGTCATAACAACTGGGTTGTCCTGTCGTCAGGCAGCCCTTCAGTCGGCCGGATTCCAAAGTCCGGGGGTCGGCACCCCACCACGTCTCTCTGTTGGCCTTCGGTATATAAGCATCAACCGGCCATTTCTCTTCTCTTCTTGCGGCGTGGCGCGTGGCAGAAGAAGTAAGCAAAGTGCGGTGGTTGGATCCAAGATTACTTCACGAATACTACTTTGAAAGACTTCTAAACTAAATTACCCGTTGGGGACTCTTTCTGCCTCAACCCGATGAAGAAAAAGAATACCTCATAAAGATCCACACTCTACTGCCTGCCCCCTGTTGGCCCAGCCCGCGGCGGTGGCAGCATGTTGTCTCTTGCTTCTTTCTTTCAACCGAGGCGTCGGGGCATTCGGTCAGGATTTTTTAACAGTCACGGTTTTGGTTACGATATGCCCGCGTACATTATGCCGGACTTCACTCCGACTTACATTTCAAAAAGACACGCTAAAGGTCCAGCGGTTTCGCGGTCAATGGTATGGTTAACCAAACAGCAACGTAAACCGGTTTCGGCGAAACCGACCATACTGATCGAACTCACTGATCGACTATCACCTGCTACTAGGTCCCTGCGCTGCAACTTTTTACACCTCAGAAATGAATCCTCGGTGCTTACCACTGACTTATCAGACACCATTCCTTGATGTCTCTACCCCAGCACGTGGTGCTGCTAGGCCTCCGCAGCCATGTCCATTAAGGCCTTCGCCAGAAGCAGCAAAGCAACCAAGACTAAACAGTGCCTGTTAAACTCCCTTCCACCAGGCCCCCTCTGCCAGTTGCTTACCTTGGCAGAAGATTTAATTTCATTAATTAGAGGATCTCAATCTCACCAGACAGGGCCTCTCAGCCCCAGAAAAAGACGACCTAGGGCAGAGCCCCTGGCCAGTGTCCTCTGATGATTACCAGCCAGAGGCTTCTTTCTCCAATTTTGAAGATTCTGATGCTGAAGAATCCTTCCAACTTCTTCCCCAGAGAAGATGGGGAAAAACTGCATACGCCATCCAGAACAGTTCAGTTCCAATAGCAAGGCTTTTTTTTTTCAGGAAAAAAAAGAAAGACTTGAGACCTTTTACCTACTGGCAGGCCCTAGCTATCCCTCCCTGTCTCTCTGTGGTGGATGATGCTTTCCAGATTCTTTACCCCAGCCCCTGCCAAACCCAGACAGATTTTACAGGGTGCCAGATACTCATCACCACCTCTACCTCTCCCCTCTTGCACACTCGGCCACTATATCCCAGGGGTCCCAAGGCGACTATAGCTAAAAGTTGTCAGTTTCACATGATACAATACCAGAGTTTATGCTTGACCAGTTAACTAAAAAAGCTAACCACTGATGAATCTCTTGATAAAATTATGTATGTTAAATAAATAACATAACACAGCACAGGTTAGTAACCATTCTAAAATGATGAGACCAATTCTAGACCTGTCTACCCTAAATACTTACATCATTGTCAAAATTCAAGATGCTGACCCTACAGCAACTTCTTCCCATGCTGGGGCAGGGAGTGTTGGCTGGTAACTCAGATCTCAAGGAGGCATACCTGCGATCCCACCAAACCTATCTCTAGAAATTCTCAGATTTCTTCAGGGATCAGATCAATTCTCAGCATTGCCCTTTGCCTTTGGCTTATCTACTGTAGGTGATATTCAAAAAATGCCTGGCATCCATATCGCAGACTAGACTACAGAATTTCAAATTTATCGCCACCTGGGCTGATGTCTGACAAAGGGGACAACAAGCAAACAACAGACAACAAAGGGTCGTTACTTGCTTCAAGCACTGGGATACACAGGGATTACAAATCAATTTACAAAAGATGCCATCCCAGACAGGACTTTCTGGGACTTTTTTGGGGGGCGGAGTAAGGCAAATGGCATTCTAACTACGTACTTCCTGACTCCCACAAATTTCTATTCAAAAATCCTGCTGCTGATCCTGAGACCATTTCTCAGGGTCCCAAGGGTGTAAAGGCTTCTACTGCCAAAAAACCTACCCCCTCTGATAGAGATTCCAGGGCGCTGGATAGATAGGGAAAGAAGGTTTATATGTCTGCAACCTCGGCAGTCAGGGCTTTAAACTGCCATTTTCATATGCTTAAATATCAACAGCATGTTATGGGCTTACTGAAACAAAATGATGTTGATTTCTGATTCTGTGGAAATAGAGAGTTACAGGAATTATTGTATTCAGCAGAACAGGTTGGAAAGCATACTTTGCAATGTGGTTTTGATTCCTTGGAGGCCTCTTGTAGGGCCGCCGTTACTGGATCTGTGATTAGAAGGCATGCTTGGCTCAAGGAGCAAAATCTGCCTGATCATGTTAAAGCTAAATTGTTGGATGCCCCTTTGCAGCATGATACTCTGTTTGGTAATAAGGCAGAAGAGGTTTTAAAGAAAATGGAAGACAAAGCTAAATCTATGCAAACTGTAAAAGATTTCTTGCAAGTGCAGCCACCCAGGTTCAGTAGACACTGGCCTACTTAAAATTGGTCCTTTCCTGTGTCCAACAGAGCCACTCAAGGCAAATCCAGGTGCTCAAAAGGTTCCAGATACCAATCACAGGTTTCTTACAGGTCAAAGCAGTGCGGTGCCTCCACCTCCAAATCTGGAGGAAACAAAGCACGACCCTACAGTAAGCAGTCTCAATGACTTTCCTCTACCATCACCAAGCACTTATCTTGGCAGCCCCCTTGGGGGGGGAAACTAGCACTTCATGCTCAAAATTGACAGTTAATTACCCAGGACAAATGGGTATTAAACATAGTATCTCAGGGGTACAGATTTCATTTCCATACTTTGCCAATTCCAAATGGATGGCCGGATCTGCCACAAAACCAGTGGGCAGAGGCCGAGAAACAAATCATGTCCCTCATGGATATGGGGGGCTATTCAACCGGTACCAGAAAAGGAGAAAGGACAAGGATTTTATTCAAGACTTTTCCTGGTACCCAGAAAAGACAATGCATGGCATCCAATACTGGACTTCGATTTTGAACACATTCCTGGACATTCCAAAATTCAAAATGCTGACTTTACAACAGCTACTGCCTATGCTAGGCAAGAATGCTTGGTTAGTAACTCTAGACTTAAAAGAGGCATACCTGCATATCCCAATAAGGGAATCATGCAGAAGATATCTCCGCTTCAAAGCAGGTTGTTTGCATTACCAATTCTCTGCACTGCCCTTTGGCTTATCTACTGCGCCCAGGGTCTTTACAAAGTGCCTGGCACCAGTAATTGCATTTTGCAGACAAAGAAGCATACATATTTATCCTTATCTGGTCTCATTCAAGCAGAGGACAAGGACACTCTTCTTCAACATCTGGCATTTGTAAAGAGGCTTCTAGCATGCCTAGGGTACACCATAAATGAAAAGAAATCACAACTGGTACCCTCTCAAATAATTACATTCCTCGGTGCAAGCTTGAATACAACTGCCCAGATGGCTTACCTCATGCCAGACAAACAAAGGCAACTGACAACATACTTCAAACAAATGGCAACAAAAACCCAGTTATCTGCAAGACAAATTCTGCAGGCTTTGGGATTCATGACATCCTGCATTCTACTGATTCCATATGTGAGACTGCATATGAGGAAATTTCAGTGGTACCTAAAAAGTTTATGGAGTCAAAATTGTCACAGTCTGGAAACAATGATTCCTCTCATTCCCTGCCTGCAACAGGAGTTTGTTTGGTGGGCAAAGACATGTTACCAAAACAAGGGACTGTCATTCACTCTACCCCCTCCCACCCAAACCCTAACTACAGCTGCATCAGACTATGCTTGGGGGGCCCACCTGGCAGGGAGATGCATTCAGGGCAAATGGAGCCCAAACCAAATGCATCTGCATGTCAACCAGAAAGAGATGCTAGCTGTTCAGAATCCTCTGACAGCCTTCAAGGACTTCATTCATCCAGGACAACTACTGATAAAAATGGACAACACCACAGTTTTGTGGTACATAAACAAGCGGGGGGTACACATTCCTACCCCCTTTGCAGACTAGCCATGGCTTTGTGGAACACAGCCTTGACTTACCTAGTACATCTTTAAGCTCAGTTCCTGCCAGGAAAGCAAAATACTCTGGCAGACGACCTAAGCAGAAATCTTATGGACCCACACGAATGGAAACTGGATCCACAAATCTTCAGCATGTTAACACAGAAATGGGGGGAGCTCAGACATAGATCTATTTGCCTCTCCCCAAAATTATCAGTTGGACAAATTCTGCACAAGAACTCATCACAGAAAAGCATGGACAGCTGGAAAAACCTATCAGTCTATGCTTTTCCCACTCTGCCTCTACTCTCCAAGGTCTTACTAAACGTCAGACAGGAAAAAACAAAAATGATCCTAGTTGCTCCAGACTGGCCTCGCCAGCACTGGCACCCACTTCTAAGGAATATGTCTCAGCTTCCTCCATGGTACTTGCCTCACATACCTCATCTGCTGTCTCAGCAGAACTATCAAATTCTGCACACTCAGCTCCAAACTCTGAATCTTGCAGCATGGCTGATCAACTAATTATTCAAACACCACCTCTCAGTAAATCTGTGATGGATGTCATTTTGGAAGCCAGAAGGCCTAGCACTAGAAAATCTTATGCTGATAAATGGAAGAGATTCTGTGCTTGGAACCAAGCACAAGGAACAGACACAGCAAAGCCCAGTGTTCCTCAGATTTTACAATATTTGACTGAGATGCTTGACAAGGGCCTATCTTTTTCTTCAATAAAAATCCATGCCTCTGCCATCTCGGCTCATTACAACACAGAGCCTCCTCTCTTTTCTCATCCTCTGCTTAAACAGTATCTTAGAGGGGCCAAAAATTTAAGGCCTCCCAGAAGATCACCATCTTCTGCATGGGACCTCAATTTTGTGCTGGAAAAACTCACCCTGCCTCCTTTTGAACCAGCAGCTACTGCAGATATAAAATTTCTATCTTGGAAAACAGCTTTTCTCTTGGCAGTCACTTCAGCAAGAAGGGTTTCAGAACTACAGGCTCTCATGGCAGTGGGGCCTTTTATTATATTTTACCCGGACAAGGTGTCCCTCAGGACCAATCCTTCTTTTATGCCTAAGGTGTTATCCAGTATGGCTGTTAACCAGACCATTCACCTGCGAACATTTTACCCAAATCCGCAGAACAAGGGGGAGTGGATTCTGCATTCATTGAATGTGCACAGACAACTAAGATTCTACTTAAACAGGACCAAATCTCTAAGAAAGTCTGAGCAACTACTGGTAGCATTTGCTGCAGGGTCAGAGGGGAAGGCTTTATCAAAGCAGACTATTTCTAAGTGGATAGGCCACTGCATTCATTTCTGCTACTTGCACCATGGTAAACCTGTGCCCAAGGGGATCAGATATCATTCCACCAGGGCTGTCTCTACTTCAGCAGTTTTTCTCAGAGGGGTTCCAACCAAGGACATTTTAGAAGCTGTTACTTTGAGATCTGTTCATACATTCACAAAGCAGTATCATTTGCCTCTCTTCTCCAAATCCAGGGCAAGCTTTGCCACTGCAGTTCTGCATGGCCTTATAGCCGCTCCTAATGCTGTTTAGTTCCATCCTCCCATCCATAGCTTTGGGATTCTACCCAAATGTAATGACTGCAACAGTGAAACACGCAGAACATAGTACAGTTGTGTACACTTACCATAAGTGTAGATGTTCGAGTGTATTCACTGTTGCAGTCCGGGTTACCCACCTGCCATCCCCCTTTCTATACCTTTTCTTTCCTTCACTATTCTCAAAAGCCTTTGTGGTGTATTTGCTTTTAGATGAAGGTAAAGTTTATGTTTCTAAAAGTGCATTTATATATATATATATATATATATATATATATATATATATATATATATATATTTACTTTTGCACCCCATTTCGGGGGCACCTGACATCTGGGGCAAGAAAAAACTGATTAAAATGGCGTTGGCTGCATGTTTTATACCCCTGACGACCTGACGTCATGGAAGAGGAGACAGCAACCGACGCAGGACCCAAGACTTTGTTATTCAGGCCGACTGAGGGCAACCTGCCAACAGATTACCCAAATGTAATGACTGCAACAATGAATACACTCGAACATCTACATTTATGGTAAGTGTACACAACTGTACTTTCCTGATACTGTGGTTTAGAAAGTACTGGGTTAGTCTTACGCCATAGTTCCCCAGGCTTTATCTGTAGTTTTCAGAAGGACCTTAGTGTCTCTGCTAAGCCAGGGGTATAGTTTGATTTTACTCTGATGGTTATAACAGGGGCATGTGCATTTAATATATCTAAAAAGGAATTATTAAAGCGGTTCACTGCATCATCTAGGTCAAAGTATTTGAGTGGAGTCCAATTGCACCTTTGTAGGTCAGCTAGGAAGTTGTTAAGATTAAAGTTTTTTTTTTCTATAGAATCTTTCCTGTCCTTGCAACCCCATCACTGGCCCTCTGCCCTTTTTTTTTCTTTATGTAGTCATCTCTCCAGCAAAAAACGTTCAGATCACAAGTAGCTCTCCTGTGCACATATATAAAAGTGTTAGTTTCCATCAAGAATAAACTGAAAACATTTTTAATATATAACAGCATTTGTTAACAACATCTTCTGTGATCATACATATCTTACATTTTATGTGCGAGCTTCATGCCCTTACTGTTTACTCTGATGGCCATCTACTTAATTTTATCTGTATTTATTTGTACAGGCGTCAAAGCCCAGAGCCAGTTTACATTTTTCCCCAATTAATGTGTTGCTTGTATTAATAGATTTACATTCCACCTTTGTTATGAATATGAACTCCACCATTTATCATATTGAATTGTAGTAGTGAACATTTATTTTTGCTTTTCCCAAATCAATGCATGAGACTAGATGTTTTGAAATTTGGCCAATATTAATCTTCCCACATGTTTAGTACTCACTGCTTCTCAACAGATCTGTAACTATAGTCAGTATTTACAATTCCTTACATCAGTGAAAACCTCCTTTTCATTTCCCCTCTTCTTCCCATCTGACCCCACCCCTTATGATTATTCTTTTTTGTGTATTTACATTTCCACAATAATGGGTTAAATTTTACTTTTTATTTGTTTTATATAGCTCTTGATCTTTCCTTAATCTTTCAACCAGCTCCTTTACCTTTTCTATTTTTGGAATGTCCCTAATTTTCAATTTTCTGGTTATGTTTGCTACCATTATTAAAATCCAAACTAAAGCTCCTGTGCTGTTGCCCTTTTTGTCATCACTCCTAATAACATTTATTTCTTTTTTAATGTTCCTAATTGCTCTGTCAAGTTACGTTATGAACTTTTCTCTTTTAAAGTCTACCAAATGTGCAAAGTCCCACTTGTTACCATTCTCCCACTTCTTGGTCATTGTATCTGCCACATTGTTCCAAAGCCTCGAAGTAGATACTGCGCATTCTTGACGGTGGGTAGAAATACCTGTGTAAGCATTTCCATGCAAATATGCAAAATATCACCAGTATTATAGTTTTTGTAATTTAGCACATTTCTTACTATCTAGTTATCTGGTATCGTTTTATCCAACAGCTCTTCCCATCCCCTCTTCAAATACTCTTTCTGTTATATCTTCTTTTCCTGTAATGCTTTATACACTTGTTATATTGCATCTGTTTTAACTTTTGTTCCAATCTTATCTCATGTACCTAATGTATCAAGTATGGTAATTGTATGGTAATTTTTTCTCATTTGTTGTCCCATAGTTTAGATTGCCCACCTCTTGTTTAAGTGTCCAAAACTGAAGATATAACCCTCCCGTTGTATTATATTTCCCTTTGGCTTCTTCAAAACCAGTTGTTTCTTCCCCACCCTTGTCTGTTTCCAAAATTTCATTTCTGTCTTCTGTTGTTGCCGCTTCCATTTTTTTTTTGTCCTACATTTGGCCCAGCCATTTAACACGGGTGCATGCATGTAATTTTCTATTTTGGGTGTACCCAGCTCTTCCTTTTACACTGAAAGTACCACCCTTGTCCGCTTCACTCAGTTTCCCTTATCCAGTTCTTCAACTTGTTTAGTATTCCGTTATTTGGTAAAGACCAGAAATATTATGCTAGATAGTGTATGCTAGGTACCACATACCATTAAGGATCATTATCTTGGGGTTTAATTCTAAATTATCATTGGGAATTTTCTTGAATGAACCCCATTATTTTGGTATATGAACCTGTCTAGTTTATTTTCATATGCATCTGCCAACCAGGTGCCCAGCCAGGTATTTAAATTCTTTATCATGCCACATGTGTTGATATTTCTTCAAGAGTTGCCCCTGCTTTCTCACAGTTTTATAAAGTCAAAGTAAACTTTGTCATTTAGAACTACATACGTAGCCTAAACGAAATTTCATGCATCAGCTCAATTCTTGAGATTACAAAGAAAAGTGAAACAGCACATACAAGTAAAGGAATAAACATAACTAACAAATATACTACTATTCCCAGTACATGCAAGAAAGAGCAGAGACATTTACCAATACTCATATATGAAAAGAATGCCCTCCTCTGAGTTAAATTAACTACCCTATTTAAAGTAAAACAAAATTGCACTTGAGTGAGTTAAATAATACTGACTATAGCTATAATAAATAAATATTGCACTTACTTGGAATATATGTAAGTATATATTGCACAAATAAATGAAAATTGAATTGTGTCCAGACCCCCGGGACTAGTGCCCGAGTTCAGAAGTCTAATCACTGTAGGGTAGAAACTGTAGGACTTGTAGTCCTGTGGCGAATGCTGCGATATCTCCTGCCAGATGCTTAAACAGTCCCTGTGCCGGATGCATCTTGTCCTATATTAGTTTGGTGGCCTTTCGATGCTTCTTGCAGAATAAAGATGTATCGATGGAAGACTGGAACCTGTTACCTTCTCTGCAACCCTCACCACTCTTTGTAACACTTTCCTATTTGTAATTGTGCAGCTTCCAAGCCCACACTGTGAAGTTGTAGGTGAGGATACTCTGTATTGCATCTCTATAGAAGGAGAGAATATGAGGAGGAAGTTAGCTTTTTTTCAGCCTTCTTAAAAAGTGAATGCATTGGTGAGCTTTCTTGACCAGTTGGCTGGTGATTCTTGACCACGAGAGATCCTCTGATGTGTACACCCAGAAATTTCATACTCCTAACCCTCTTCACACACTCACCATTGACCCTGAGCGCTGGTTGGCTTGTTCTCCTTTTCTTGAAGTAGTTGATGATCTCTCTGGTCTTGTTTACATTCAGGTCAAGGTTGTTCCCCTCACACCAGATCAGAAATGCCACCTCCTTTCTGTGCACCCTTTCATCCTCCTTTGTAATGATCCCCACAAGTGTGGTGTCATCAGCAAACTTGATATGGTGGGGCTTGTGCTTAGCATAGCAGTCGTGGGTCAGGATGGTGAATAACAGTGAGCTGAGAACACATCCCTGTGGAACCCCGGTGTTAATTGTGATGCACTTTGATGTGTTTTTACCTGAACACACCCTCTCTGGTCTTTCAATCAGGAAGTCCAGGATCCAGTTACAGAGATGTCTACTGATTCCTAAATGTGCCAGTTTTTCTATCAGCTGCATTGGTACCACCATATTAAATACAGAGCTGAAGTCTATGAACAGCATCCTCACATAGTTGTCTTTGCCCTCTAAATGCCCAAGGGGGATGTGTAATGCCACTGATATGGCATAAGTTGTGGAACGGTTAGCTCTGTGCACAAACTACAGAGGTTCAAAATCAGGAGGGTAGGCATGATGAAAGATGCTCTTTGATCAGCCGCTCAAAACATTTCATAACAGTGGATGTCAGTGATTGGTGGTTAGGGCTGGGGGGAATGGTTTTCTTCGGTAGTGGGATGATTTTAGTTTCCTTGTAGCATGAAGGTACTTTTGCCATGGCAAGAGAAGTGTTAAATATTTCCTTGAGCATTGTGCATAGTTGATCAGCACAGCCTTTTAACATCTTGCCCAGTATGTTGTCTGGGCCAGCAGCTTTTCTGGGGTTCGCTCTCCTTAGCTCTCTTCTTACCACCTCTATGGTGTGGCTGAGTATTGCATCCTTCTCATCAGTGGGTACCTTTAATGCCGACCTGTTTTTTTTTTCCTCAACTCTACCAAAGATGATGTTCACACTGTCCAGGAATTCGATACTATCCTCTCACTGTACTGACCTAATTTTATAGTCTATGATCTCCTGTATACCTTGCCATAGTCTCCTTGCTTCCTTGCCATACTCCCTCTTAGCCTCCTTTATACCCCTCCATAGATTACCTCTTGCTACACTTAGAGCTGCTTTGTTCTTAGCCCTGTAAGTTGTGTTTCTCTCCTTCAGAAGCTCATATACCTTAGTGGTGAGTCATGGCTTCTGGTTAGCTCTAATAATGATACTCTTGGTATTTGTTACCCCATCAACACAGTTTGAAATGTATGCCATCACTGCTTCAGTGTATGCATCAGTGTTCAGATGCTGATTCACTGTAGCTGCCTCCTTGAACATATCCTAGTTGGTTCTTTCAAAGCAGTCTTGGAGGGCTTCCATAGCCCCCTCGGGCCATACCCTGATTTGTTTCTTTGTGGGTTTCTCTCTAAGTAGTGCAGGTTTGTAAGCTGGCGATAGCAAGATGGTATAATGGTCCGAATTTCCCATTTCTGGAAGTTGCACTGTCTTATAAGCTTTCTTTAAGTTTATGTACACCTTGTCCAGGATATTATCACCCCTTGTAGGAATGTCTACATATACTGCTGGTAGTGTGTGAGTACTTCTTTCAGACCTGCTTTGTTAGTCACCAGCTGCCATGTGTACAAAGTCAGGATATTTGCTCTGCAGCTCACCCATGTGATTGCATAGTTTATTTAGAGCTTGAGTGGTATTAGCACTAGGTGGGATATACACCAGTGTTACCCTGACCCCATTGAGCTCCCTGGGCATGTAAAATGGTCTACACTTAATGGACAGGAACTCTTAAGTTTTCACAGTAGTGTGATAGTATGATTTCACAGTTGCTGCACCTATCTCTTGTTAACATAGATGCAGAGTCCACCTCCTCTGGCCTTTCCACACACTGTATGTTTCCTGTCTGCATGAAACAGTGTAAAATTCTCTAAGTTTACTGCACTATCATTTATCTTGTCATGCAGCCACGTCTCAGTAATCAAAAATAAACAAGTATTTCTCACCTTGTTCTTGTTGGAGAATTCCAGTCTCAAGTAGTCCATCTTGCTATCCAGTGATTTCCCATTAGCTAGCAGTATAGTTGATAGTACTGACATGTAGGGGTTTGCTTTTAACTTTCCATTAGTACCTGCTCTACAACCACTTTCCTTGTTCACTGACATATCTCTGTCTCTCTTTTCTTGTCCAGCATATTCCAGAAACTTGTTCTACCAGCTTCAGGCACTTGAGAGTGTGAAGAGTTAAAATACCCAGCTGTTGTAGCTCTGTGCCAATATAAGGCCCCAGATACTTTGCAGACTTCAAGGCATCCAACCAGCAACATGTAGATGTTGATTGTTTAATTTCTAGAAACTTCTGTGTAGTAGAAGTTATTGTAATTTCAATTGGAAGTGCAGAAACAGATTTTTGTGAGATGATCTGTGCAAAAGAAGACAAAATATGCATTTCTAGAATGAGCTGATACCGCTGCAGCCACACGGGGTGCCACCATTTTTTTTTTTTTTTTTTTTAATAGCCATGGCTTTTGTTTTTCCGTCACTCATTTTGAATCCTGATAGTTTTGCAAACTCTAATGATATGGAATAGCATTTCTAAATATTTGAATGATATGATGTCATCTGCATAAAGACTTGCTCTGATGATGTTAATCTTCTTTCCATTCACCACTGATGGGTTTGGTTCCGTGCCCTCGGAACAGAGTCAGCCTTTTTACCAAGCTCGCACCAGCCAAAAAAACTCTGGAGCTAAGTTTCTATCCAGAATGCTGTTCTGCCTGTTACCTCAGATCTCATTTGCCGCGTAGCCGTAAAGCCACGTTTCAGCCGAGCTCTCAAAGTGAAACTTTTTTGATATTTGTGTGAAAATTTTGGATATCTTCATATTTTATTAAGTAGTTAGTTTTTCTAGTGTCTTTTCTTCTGTCTGACCTTGGTTTTTCCTCTCTACCCATAGTTATCGTTAGTACACTTTCAAGTACCATTGTTGGTACGGCCTTCCTCCCCTTACCCTTGTGGTATTTCTTCAGTACCATAGTTGGTATTGTTTAACCTATTAGCTGTCTTTTATTCACGTGTTTCCTTTCTTTTCTCTATCATACCAGTGCATTGTTTTATTTGTGACTTTTTTGAACAGACTTTGATTATAGTTGGATTATACAGTTGGCCTGTGGTGTTTTCTTCTCTATCAAGATGTCTGATAAGAAGGGTACTTCAGGTTTTAGGCATTGTACGTCATGTAAGGGCAAGTTACCTGACAGTGATTTCATGATGACTGTGTATACTGTTTGGGAGTGTCCCACCTTTCGGTGCAACCTCCATGTGACATTTGTTAGAATTTCAGTCAACGCACTCTTAATGAGCGCAAAAATAAACTCATTGTGAAAGGGTTACCCAAATCTCCCTTCTCAGAGGCCATTTCTGTGATGGAGGTCTCAACCCCTCCTTCTAAGGACAAAAAGAGATCCCACTCTGTTCCTTCTTCACCATCGGGTGATCAGAGCAAGCCTGGGAAATCAAAGGTCACAAAGTTATCCTCAGAGCATAAATCTGCCTTCTCTGCTCAGTCTTCTTTGGCTCCAATCTTCTCTAAACCATCGATACCGGCACCCGTTTCGGCACTGGTCCTGCCTCTGGAACTGATCATAGACCTTACTACGCTATTTCGACTTTGGCACCTGTGGCCACTTCAGCTCAGGGCACACCTTCGACTATGTCATTAGTTTCCATTTTAGAACCGACCGTTTCAGCTCAGGGTGCCACTTCGGCACTGAGGGTTGTACTGACCTCTCTGGATTTGACCACTTTACTTCAATCTCAAAACTAGAGATTTTGGTGCTGGCAGACCTTGCACCACATACCTGATACTCCCCCTCTGTAGATCTGTTTCTGGGCCAAGCGTATAGCTCCTTCATTGAATGTCCTGACTCCCCATTCAGAGTATCCACTAGATCCACCAGGAGCCTTTCTGAACATGACGTGGTATGTCTTGTAGACCAGCTGTTGTTAGCCAGGGGGATTCCCTCACTTTCTAAGACCCACCCACCTGCAGGACTTGGGTTGCCTTATCCACGGATTCCATCTTACACTCCTCCTTCGACCATCTCTGTTCCGAAGTCTTCTGCTCCGACATCTTTCTTGAAACACATCACCTCTGCGCCTATGTTGCATCTCACGCCGGCTCTGAGTTTATCCCTCTGGGCTTCTGTTCCCGCTGAACCAGTCCTTCCTCAGTCTGGGGATTGGGGGACAGGCGCGTTGGTCCGGGGTATGGAGCCACCTTTCTCCTCGGTGCCGATAGCCACATCCACGCTGATCCTGCTTGAGGCTCCATCCATGGGGGTGGGTTTGTTGGAGCGGTGTGTGACCCCGGTCCTGAGGTTGTCTTTCTCGGTTTCGGGCTCCCATCCTTCTTCAGGCAGGCCTGCCTTCCGCACAATGGAGAGGGCTCTTGCTTCTGGCAGCACTCCTTCGGTGTTGGAACCCCAGTTTTCATCCCCTGAGCTACTGCTGTCACAGACCACCCCCCTGGGACACCGGGCAGAGAAGCCGCAGGACACCCCTGTTCAGGGTACCCGCTCTTCCGAGTCCTTCCCAGAGACCCCCCACTTAAGAGCCTTTTGAAAGAAGACCTGCAAGAAGAAGCACATGGACTCACCCGAGGAGTCCTTAACAGAAGACACGAATTACGATGATGGTGAAGGGTCCCCACGGTCACCTCCTGATGATGTCTCCTTCGGAGACATCCTGGAAATGTTAAAGCAGAGAGGTGACTGGAAGCCCTCCAACCCTTTGTCTGAGGAGTCCGTGTTCCTGCAGGCTTTTCGTGCCCGGCCTTCTACCTCTTGGGTAACCCTGCCTGCTGATGAGCTCATCATGCAGCACACTTGGAAGAACCCTGATTCCATTGAGGTGATCCCCCGGAGACCAGACAAAAATTTTTCCCCCTCCCGAGGAGAACCAGCATTGGTCCAGAGGGTTACTAGTTGATGCTATGGTGGTGGCGGCAGCAGCAACGAAAAAGGACTTGGCTGAGGAAAGTCCCACTGTCCACCCACCCAACAGGGAGTCCCGGGCGGGCGGACAGACTTGGGAAGTGTGTTTTTGCGTCAGGGACCTTTGCCATATGGTCTCTGAATTATTTGGCACAGTGTACGAGGCTCCAGAGGGACTTGATCTCCAAACTCTCTGGGACGCTCGCAGGACAGTTGTCTGACGAGGTCAGGGATAAAGTGGCCTCGCAACCCTGGAATCAGTATCCAACTCGTCCATGAGGTTGCTGTCACATGCAACTGAAGGGGCAGCTGGAACAGCGGGTTCGGGCATTGTTATGAGGCGTCATGCCTGGATGCGCATTTGTGACCTCGCAGACCCCTTCAAGTCTTCCTTTCTGAATGCTCCCATCGAAGCTTCATATCTTTTTGGCTCCAAAGTTAGGGACATGCTAGCCAGGTGCGAGCAAGATGGAAAGACCCTGTCTGCTGTAGGCCTATGGTTTTCCAACCCTCAATGTGCATTATTCAGGAATCAGAGGAGTGGAAAGATGTGGCATAAAAAAATCTCAGGGTCCCTTCCGTGCTGCATGTGGTGATGATACTCCCAGAGGCAGAGGGGGGTAACTGTTCTGGAAGACACCCCTATAGAGGCACAGGGGGTCCTCATAATCAGGGCTCCAGTGATTCCTTCTCTGGACAGCCTTATCAACGCTCCTGAGGAGCAGCCCGATTGCTTATCTCTGGAAGCAGTCGAGGGTCATTTCTCTCTGCACCAAGCTGCCTGGCAATCCATCACCACCGATTGTTGGGTGCAGAGCATTATCACCAGAGGTTACACCATTCCCCTTTCTTGTTAGCTAAATTTCCCAAGAAAACTTCCAGACGTTCCACCCAGTCAAAGGGAAGAAGCAGCTTCAGAGATTATAAAGCTGTCTCAAAAAAAGAGTCATCCAACCAGTACCACCAGACCAGCACGGATCTGGATTTTTCTCAGGATTCTTTTTGGTGCCAAAAAAGATAAGGGACTGGAGAGACATTTTGGATCTCAGCAGCTTAAACAAGTCTGTCAACTAAACCAAATTCTGGATGGTCACGGTTCAGTCCATTCTTTCCTTTTTAAGAGAAGGAGACTGGATGTGCTCTATAGATCTCCAGGATGCGTATTACCACATCAAGATGGACAAACGTTCCAGGAGTCTGCTTCGCGTCCAGCTAGGAGCCAGTCATTATCAATTCCGTGCCCTGCCATTCGGTCTCCCTACAGCCCCCAAAGTGTTCACAAAATGCATGGCAGTAGTAACAGCTCACTTGAGACTAAAAGAATTCTGGGTGTTTCCATATCTGGACGACTGGCTCCTTACCACCCCCACCAAGCATCTTCTAGTAACAGCACTACATTATATTCTCTCTCTGGCAAAATTGTTGGGAATAACGATGCAATCGGAGAAATCAAACCTTGTCCCTACACAACAAATAAAGTTCATTGCTGCAGTGTTCAGTACTCAGTCCTGTCTGGTATCACTCCCAATTCACAGACTTCATCAACTGTGGCTTCAGCTCCGGGTGATACTCTCACAAACAACAGTTTCTGCAAGGGAAGTTCTTCAGGCCTTAAGTTCTATGGCAGCGTCAATCCCAATAGTGCCTCTAGCAAAGCTACACATGCAGATTCTGCAGTGGCTTCTTCTATGTCAGTGGTTCCCAAACTATCACCCCCTCAGTTACCAGATTCAAATAACCAACTCCTGCAAACAGGACCTGCTTTGGTGGATGAGGCCAGACGTAGAACTTTGGAGTCATCCATTTCACTTCTTCAACCCACAGCCATTGTGACCACGGATGCTTCCCTGATCAGTTGGGGGGGGGGGGCTTTTCCAGGGAAAGACTGTCCAAGGCACATGGTCCACCTCAGAAGCCCACCTGCATATTAGTGTTCTGGAACTGAGAGCTGTGCTGTTTTCATTGCAGGCCTTCCATTTGCCTCTCCCTTCCAGGACAATTGCAGTTCAGACAATATGTCAGTGGTCTGGTATATCAACAAGCAAGGAGGAACCAAGTCCCCTATCCCCTATGTTGAGAAGCCATGAGAATTTGGCAGTGGGCGATAGCTTCCAACCACTTAGTAATAAAAAAAACATATCCCGTGGAGCTCCAACGTGATTGCAGAAGAGCTGAGCAGATGCATCCTCACACCTCACAAGTGGTCCTTCAACCCCAAGGTGGCGTCAGCAATCTTCAGCCACTGGGGCCAGCCCTGCTGCGATCTTTTCACCTCCCCATCAAACACCAAGTGCAGCAGCTATTTTGCCCTACTTCCCCTGGAGGGGGAGTCACCGAGGGACGCCCTGATCCATGATTGGCCCACAGGACTTCTTTACGCGTATCCTCTCATTCCTCTGATCCCCACAATTGATAAAGAAAGCTCTTCGGTTGAGATGCAGGGTGATCCTCATAGCTCCATTCTGGCTTTGACAAGTTTGGTTCCCCTTCCTTCGTCCTCACCTAGTATACCAGCCGTGGATTCTGGACCCTCTACCAGATCTGATTACTCACCCCCAAGGGTTGAGTCACCCGAATCTGTCCAGTCTCAAGCTGACAGCTTGGTTTCTTCACTTTAGTAGCCAGGCAAGCTAATCTCTCCTCGCCTGTTCAAGACATTATTCTGGCCTCTCATAAACCATCCACCAGAAGACTATACCAGGATTAATGGAAAAGATTCTCCATCTGGTCAAAAGATAACATGCTAGACCCGTATTCAGCTCCAGTTACTGTAGTGCTTCAGTACTTGGCTAGGTTTTTTGATAATGGAACCTCTGCCTCTACTGTATGAGTACATCTAGCAGCAATTTCCACAATGGTATAGATGGCACCCCTCTTATCTCTCTATGCATTTGCAAGGCTTTCCTCAAGGAGACCTCTCATATCAGGCCTCCTGTCAGACAATCAGTGGAACCATGGAACCTCAATCTAGTCCTTCAGTCTTTGACTCAGAAACCTTTTGAACCTGCTGCAAAGTGTGACCTGAAGTTTTTTGTCTTGGAAATCCTTGTTTTTGGTGGCTATCGTGTCTGCCAGAAGAGTCTCGGAGCTGCAGCCATTGTGTATCAAGCGGCCCTATCTGGTCTTTTATAAAGACAGAGTATCACTTCGGATTAATCCATCCTTTCTCCCCAAAGTTGTTTCTGAATTATCCATAAACCAGACCATTGACCTACCAGTGTTCTTTTCAAATTTTGCCAATAGAGGAGAGTACTGCCGTCACTCTTCAGACTTACATAGACAATTGAGATTTTATCTAGGCAGGACCAAACCTATCCAAAAATCTGAAAAGCTTTTCATCTCCTATTCTGGGCCCAGAATGGGAGAGGCTGTTTCCAAGGTTACTTTATCAAAATGGCTAAGGGACTGCATACGGTTCGTCTATTCCCTCAGTAATGAACCTATGCCAAAAGTTAAAGCTCACTCCACTAGATCTATGGCAACATCTGTAGCTTTCCATTCCAGGGCTTCCATGGATGACATATGTGCAGCAGCTACTTGGACTAAGCCTCATACTTTTGTCTATCATTACAAAATGGACTTGGTCTCCAGAGGGAGAGCTGCCTTCGGCTCAGTGGTACTCGATCTGAGGTAACAGAGAGAACGGCATTCTGGGTAGAGACTTTGCTCGAGAGTTTTTTGGCTGGCGCGAGCTTCGTAAAAAGGCCGACTTGGTTCCGAGAGCTCGGAACCGAACCCATCAGTGATGAATGAAAGAAGATTAACAACACAGATGGAACGTTATGCTAAGACATTACTTCTTTTTTTTCGCTATTCTCCTTCCCATCCATAGCCATTTATTGCACAGCCAGATTTTTTCTGCGGAGCAAATAACTGTGGAGATAAAACTGACATTCCTTATGTCTCTCTGGTAAGCTGAAATAGTTCTGTCATATTCCTCATTAGTTTCACTAACCATTTCACTTTGACCCATTTATGTATCTCTCTGATCTTAATTAGAAAATTTTCTGAATTCCATATATTTTAATGTTACTTTCAAAAAAATAATGAACAAATTTTAATAGCTGTTTGATCTAAAGATATCTTGTAAATGTAACAGGACTGCATCTTATCTGCACTAAAAGTGGCACTGCTGCATTCTGTATGCTGTCAATAGTGACTTAAATTTGCTGCTGTAACATTAGTCATGCCCCTTCCAAAATAACAGAGAAACTCAAACTACAAAACATGTTACACAACTCCCTTATCAAACCCATCATTGAATGCAGTGCCTTATTTGGTATATACAAATTACAGCATGTTGTTCAACAGAAAAAGCCCCATTGATTTTAACAACAAAAAAGGCCTTAAATCCTTCAAGTATCCCAGTAGACGAGCGGAACTCTCCTTATACTCAGTAGCCTTCTGGTTGCTGTGAATGTGACCTGTCTTGTTTTGTGAGCTACAAAAAACTCAATCCTATATGACCTATTTCTTCACAAAATCAGTGGCTCTACAAATACCATACTAGGAACCTAAATTTATACCAAAAAGTAAACAAGTCTCATTGGAGGGATGAGTTCCTTACTCTGTGTATTCTCAGGATATGGAATAAGTTACCACTGCAGATCAAGCACTGCTCTGTCTGCCATTAAGACTAGTCTTGTTGATTGGGTGGGTGGACACACACATTTACACCAGAATTATGTAAGGCCATGCTTGACTTGGGAAGTGAGCAGTACTTGTAAATAGTGGCAAAAACCTCTAAGTGTGCCTCCTTAAAGATGTATATGGCTAGGTGTCTTATGGTACTTGAAATTGTTTGTGTAGTATTGTTCATATGTTCTTCTGTACCAGCTAGAGGTGCAAGTAGGAGTAACATGGATGGGTTTGCAGTTTTTTTGGCAGATATGAACAAGCTGTGTTATAGTTTTGATTTTATTATGTGTGATTTCAGCCTACAGTTGAAGTTGTAGGTAATGTATGTGGTGGGAAGAATGAAGCAGGAGGTGTAGTTTGTTGGTAGTGCATTATGTAATTGCTGAATAGCATTTTTGTTGTAAATGTACGTTTAAAAAACTGGTAAGAAAGCAGTCTGAAAAAGTAGGGTTTTAGCAACAATGGCATCTGTGTGCACAGTTCAAAACAGGTCTTCATTAATTTATCTAGGCCAACATGCTGTTCCCTACTAGATATGGACATCATTCTCCCTTACATGGGTTTGTCATTGTAGTTTAAGCAGAGAATCTAATTTTGCTCTAAACAAGAAGCCTTTTGAATATTTATATTAGGAGAAGGTACTAAATTGAAGAGGAAAAAAAAACACACAAGTCCACAGCAGATGCATATAGGACACAGCCAGGAAGACCCTGGCATATGTAAATTTACAATTACCAGCCAGAGGAACGTAATGCTTGTGCAGTAGCACATAGTTGTTTGTAACTAGGATTGTAATTAGTCATATGCAAAGATGTCATGTATATTGTAATTCATTTGTTATTGGCTAACATGATATTATAAGGATTTGATGGAATTGTGTTACTTTCTAGTAATACCAGTTTACCTTGATTAGAACTAATCCACTGAAGCATTGCTTGTAATGTACATAATATACCAGTAAATGGCAACAAATCTTTGAAGCATGGATTAATATAGTGAACCTTCTAGGTAACAGCACTCCGTGTTCTTATGTATGTGTAGCAAGTTGTAAACCAACATCAAGTCAGCGTCCCACTTCTTCTAGAAGTAAGAATGGTGTTTCGTTTGGCCATCTTTGTTGCTGTTTTATGCATCTAGCAAAGGCTCATCTCCAACTGAATTACAAAACATGATTGACAACTTGGTGAGATGAGAAATTTGTTGTATATTCTCCTACACTGTGAACTTGCACACATTATAATGTGTAGGCCATTTCTAGTTAAGATCCTGGTTAAGGTTTCAATACAGAAACTTAAGAGGTCAAAAGTAATTTAACTCTTAAGCTGTGCAGTGTTTAGATTCATAAAGGGAAGGAAACATAAGGCGTCTTTGAAGTCTGTAATGGATTGTACAAATCAGAAGGCTGCCCAACTATATTTCAGTCTATATGTATTCTTTTGTCTTTGATTTCAGGACTGTTTACCAAACAGATAGTATCATAGTGAATGTAGTTGGTAGTGAAACTTGATCTGCAAAAAAGTTTGTTCCTTTGTATCATTTTATTGTAGTACTGCTTCTGTAACCATTCTGTGTTTGACTCATTAGCCTGAAACAAGTATGCCTGATAACTAATGTGTATAACATGCTTTAAGATGCTAGAACTTTGGGATGACTGTCAGTAGACAGCTGTATTGCAAAATGCAATTAATATGTGTCTTAGCAAAGCCTTTTTTAGTAAGTGTAGCAAATAGGAAATTTGGTGTACTAGCAGCTAAATACAAGTTGCACGTTTTCATCTAGCAATACTATGCCTTAACCTCCAATCAAGTTATATACTCTAATCGTGGCAGGTTATTGTGTGTTGTTAACACCGCTTTTCTTAGTCTGTGCTACAGCTCTCTTGTGATTAAGTGACTGAGTAAAAAGCTGTTTCCTTTATCGTTGCACAAGTTAAGTGACTATCACCATAGCAGAACAAAATGTTATAGCAATGATTAATTATAGCTGCAAATATCTGTAGATGTTAGCTTACATAGTGTTAACACAAAAAGGATATATAGTATGTAGAGTAAAATGGAGTAATGATTATAAGGCTATCCCCATAACTCACAGCCTTTGAACGTTAAAAATCATAGCGCTGGCATTTAAAAGTCATTGCCTAGGGTCAGAAAGAAGAGCGTTTTATTTTTTTATAACTGAAGATTTTCAGATAGTAAACCTTGTATAGTTAACACCACTACAAGTTAAGTAGGTCTGACTTTATGAAGAGCATCAGCAAATCATGGAGAAGCAAGCCTAAATGAGAGGAGATATCATAGCAGCTGAGAAGTGTGGCTGCCAGTAGTATGCAAAGGTTCAGCAGAATGCCTTACTGGTAGCTGGCCTCCTTCTATAATAGGGAGCTGCATACCTTTTTTCTCTGTTGTGTCCTTGGACAGTTGTGTGGCTGGTACTTGTTTGATCTTGAACACATTTACCAGACGTTACAAATTTGATAAAACTCCCAGGTCATGGTCTTCCTGGCAGGTTGCCCTCAGTCGGCCTGAATTTCAAAGTCTTGGGTCCTGCATCCGTTGCTGTCTCCTCTTCCATGATGTCAGGTCGTCAGGGGTATAAAACATGCAGCCGACACCATTTTCTTCAGTCTTTCTTGCCGCGCGGTGCCCGAAGCAGAAGCAAGTACCGGTCGACCGACTACTGAAATATTCGAATTTGAGTTTCAGAACCGAAGTCTTCACTAAAGCTAAGTACCCCGTTGGGGAAACTTTTTTCTTGTTCCATACCGATGTCAGAAAAAGTTACTAATTATATTACTTGTGGGAAGCAAATACCTCATAAGGATTTTCATTTATACTGTATTCCTTGCCTAGGCCCTGATCATAACATGTCTGGGTGTCGGTTTTGTGCTAGATTTAACTAACGCACTATTAAGTGTCAGTATATTTTTGCCTCAAAGTATTTTGGAAACAGATTTAACTACCCAGATATGTCGTCAGATAGCAATCCGACGACCGGAGTACATAAAAAACGCAAAGAAAAGGACAGAGAAAGGCAGTCGAGATCCAAAACTGACGACGAAGCTTCTCCTAAGCCAGTCGCCGGTTCGCCAATACTCAGTGAGGCACTTTTGCAGCCCCTGATACCCGTTACCTGCGAGTCACAGGCCTCTACCGACACTCATGTGGAGTCCGGCATGCTGCAAGATACTCAAGGTATTGGACCGATGGATGTATCTTCCTCGGATGGGTTTGGAGCCGCTGAGCAGGCACCGGCTTCTTAGGGTGTATTCAGACCTCAGCATTTGTATATCAAACTGACGACAGCTGCAAAACCAAAGACAAAAGCAACTTCTAAAACTAAAAAACCGACGCATGAGCCACATTCACAGGCCTCTATGCCTAAAAAACAGATGACCAAAATGGCTGAAGACCATATTACCTTGATCAGGGGTACCCATCCCCCTCCAGATAAGAGGCCTAGGCAAGACACTAATTATGAATCTTCAGATCAGATTTCTGTTTCTTCTGAATCAGGAATTATCTCTACCTCCCTGAGGATTCTGATGCAGAGGAGTCTATACCATCTGCTTCTCCTCCTGAGGATTATTCATTTGGGGAAACCTTGCATACTTTGAGGGAGCATTTTCACTGGGAGAGTCAAGATTTCTCAGAATCAAAAAAAAGAGACTCAGGGATTTCCTTCTTCTCCCTCAGCACAGGCCTTTAGCCATTCCCCCTGTTTTAGACATTGTGGATGATGTGTTTTCGGAGTCAAGCTTGACCCCTGACTCCTTACCTCCGGCTCCCAGTAAGCCTGACAGATATTACAGGGTCCCTGACTCACATACATTTTTATTTAGAAACCCTGCTGCTGATCCTGAAACTATTTCACAGGGTCCAAAGGGAGTTAAGGCCTCAACAGCAAAAAATCCTACCCCGTCTGACAGAGATTCAAGGGCACTGGACAGATGGGGAAAAAAGGTTTATACATCTGCAACCTTGGTAATCAGAGCCTTAAACTGTCAATTTCATATGCTTAAGTATCAACAACATGTTATGGGATTGCTGAAACAGAAAATTATGTTGATTTCTGAATGTGCAGAAAATAAAGAATTGCAGGAATTATTGCATGCAACTGGTTGGAAAGCATACTTTGCAATGTGGTTTTGACTCCTTAGAGGCCTCCTGCAGTTACTGGATCTGTGATTAGGAGGCATGCCTGGCTAAAGGAACAAAATTTGCCTGATCATGTTAAAGCTAAATTGCTATATGCACCTTTACAGCATGATACTGTGGTATTAAGGCAGAAGAGGTTTTAAAGGAAATGGAAGACCAAGCTAAGTCTATGCAAAATGTTAGACTTCTTACAAGTGCAGCCACCAAGATTCAGTAGACACTGGCCTACAAAGTATTGATCATTTCCTTTGTCAGACAGAGCTCAAAGGGCAAATCCAGACACCCTAAGGGTTCCAGATACCAGGCGCAAGATTCATACAGGTCAAAGCAATGGGGCACTTCTACCTCCAAATCTGGAGGCGATAAAGCGCAAACCTACAGAAAACAGTTCCAATGACTTCCTTCTGTCCACACCAGGCACTTATCTTTTGGCAGCACCCTTAGGGGGAAAATTAGCACTTTTTGCTCAAAATTGGCAGTTAATAACCCAGGACAAGTGGATACTAAACATACTATCACAGAGATACAAATTCTATTTCCACACTCTGCCAATGGCAAACGGTTGGCCAGATCTGCCCAAAAATCAATGGGCAGAGGCACAGAAACAGGTTACGTCGCTCATGGATATGGGGGTCATTCAGTCAGTACCAGAACAGGAAAAAGGACAAGGTTTTTACTCAAGACTGTTCTTGGTACCCAGAAAGGACAAGGCCTGGAGGCCAATACTGGATTTATCAATTTTGAACACA
Organism: Protopterus annectens; assembly: GCF_019279795.1. Classification (NCBI taxonomy): domain Eukaryota; kingdom Metazoa; phylum Chordata; order Ceratodontiformes; family Protopteridae; genus Protopterus; species Protopterus annectens. The sequence goes on along the minus strand of NC_056728.1, from coordinate 187,474,683 downwards.
TACCTGGACATTCCAAAATTCAAAATGCTGACTTTGCAGCAGCTTCTGCCCGTGCTGGGCAAGAATGCTTGGCTGGTGACATTAGCCCTAAAAGAGGCATACCTGCATGTCCCAATAAGACAGTCGTGCAGAAGATACCTCAGATTCAAGGCTGGCTTAATGCATTACCAATTCTCTCCACTGCCCTTTGGCTTATCTACTGCGCCCAGGGTCTTTACAAAGTGCCTGGCACCAGTAATTGCATTTTGTAGACAAAAAAGTATACAAATATATCCTTACTTGGATGACTGTCTCATTCAACCAGAGAGCAAGGACATGCTTCTTCAACACCTGGGGTTTGTGAAAAGACTTCTAACATGCCTAGGGTACACAATAAACGAAAAGAAATCACAACTGGTACCCTCTCAAAGATAACATTCCTGGGTGCAAGCTTGAATACAACTGCCCAGATGGCTTACCTCACGCCAGACAAGCAAAGGCAACTGACTACTTACTTCAAACTGATGGCAACAAAAACCCAGTGATCTGCAAGACAAATTCTGCAGGCTTTGGGCTTCATGGCATCCTGCATCCTACTGATTCCATATGCGAGACTGCATATGAGGAAACTTCAATGGTACCTAAAACGTTTATGGAGTCAACATTCTGAGAGTCTGGAAACAATGATTCCTCTCATACCTGCCTACAACAGGAATTTCTATGGTGGGCAAAGGCATGTCACCAAAACATGGGATGGGCCTTCACTCTGCCCCCTGCCAGCCAAACCTTAACAGACGCATCAGATTATGCCTGGGGGGCTCACATGGTAGGAAGATGCATTCAGAGCATATGGACCCCAAAATAAATGCATCTACATATCAATCAGAAAGAGATGCTAGCTGTTCAAAATGCCCTAACAGCCTTCAAGGACTTACTTCATCCAGGACAACTACGGATAAAGACAGACAACACCACGGTCATGTGGTATATGAACAAGCAAGGGGGCACACACTCATACCCTCTTTGCAGATTAGCCATGGCACTGTGGGACACAGCTTTCACCAACCAAATGCATCTCCAAGCTTATTTCCTGCCAGGAAAGCAAAATACTCTGGCAGACGATTTAAGCAGAAACCTTATGGACCCTCATGAGTGGAAACTAAATCCACAAGTCTTCAGCATGATCGAGAAATGGGGGAGCCCAGACATAGATCTATTTGCCTCTCCTCAGAATTATCAATTGAAAAAATTCTGCACAAGGACTTATCACAGACAAGCATGGAAAAGTGGGACGCCCTATCCTTCAGTTGGAAAAACCTATCTGTTTACGCCTTTCCTCCTCTGCCTCTTCTTCCCAAGGTCCTCCTAAAAGTCAGACAAGAGAAAACAAAGATGATACTAATTGCCCCCGGACTGGCCCCGCCAATACTGGTACCCAGTCCTAAGGAATTTGACTCAATACCCACCTTGGACCTTACCTCAAAGACCTCAACTACTGTCCCAGCAAAACAATCAGATCCTGCACAATCAACTCCAGACACTGAACCTGGCAGCATGGCTGATCATGTAGTTATACAAACAACTCCTCTCTCTAAAGCTGTAATAGATGTCATTTTGGAAGCCAGAAGGCCTAGTACTAGAAAATCTTATGCTGACAAATGGAAGAGATTCTGTGCTTGGAATCCAGCACAAGGAACTGATACAGCAGAACCAAATATTCCTCAGATATTACAATACTTAACTGAGATGCTTGACAAAGGCCTATCTTTCTCTTCAATTAAAATCCATGCCTCTGCCATTTCGGCTCATTACAATACAGGGCCACTAATCTTTTTTCATCCTTTACTAAAGCAGTATCTTAGAGGAGCCAAAAATTTAAGGCCTCCTAGAAGATCACCAGTACCAGCATGGGACTTCCGTTATGTATTGGAAAAGCTCACCCTGCCTCCATTTGAACCAGCTACCACCACTGATATAAAGTTCTTATCATGGAAAACAGCTCTGCTACTAGCAATTACTTCAGCAAGAAGAGTTTCAGAGCTACAGGCCCTCATGGCTGTAGAGCCTTTTATCATATTTTACCCAGACAGGGTGTCTCTAAGGACAAATCCTACATTTATGCCCAAGGTGGTTTCCAGTGTGGCTCTTAACCAAACAATTCATCTGCCAACTTTTTATCCAAATCCGCAGAACAAGGGGGAGAGAATTCTGCATTCCTTGAACGTACACAGAAAGCTAAAATTCTACTTGAGCAGAACTAAAGAAAAGCTGAGCAATTACTAGTGACATATGCTGCAGGGTCAGAAGGAAAGGCTATTTCAAAGCAGACAATTTCAAAGTGGATAAGCCACTGCATCCGTTTCTGCTACTTACACCATGGTAAACCTGTGCCCAAGGGCATTAGGTCTCATTCCACCAGAGCTGCAGCTACTTCAGTAGCCTTTCTCAGTGGAGTACCAACCAAAGACATTCTAGAGGCTGCTACTTGGAGTTCTGTTCACACCTTTACAAAGCATTATCATTTGCCTCTCTACTCTAAGTCCAGGGCAGGCTTTGCCACTGCAGTTCTGCAGGGCCTTATACCCACACCTAATGCTGTTTAGCTCCAGCCTTCCAACCATAGCTTTGGGATTCTACCCAAATTTAATGACTGCAACAGTGAAACACGAAGAACATAGTACAGTTGTGTACACTTACCATAAATGTAGATGTTCGAGTGTATTCACTGTTGCAGTCCAGGTTACCCACCCGCCATCCCCCTGTCATTCTGGAGTTCATCTTTCCTTCTCTATCTTCTACAAACTATGTGGTGTATTTGCTTGCAGATGAAGGTAAAAGTTTATATTGATGCATGTATCTCTCTCTCTCTCTCTCTGTGTATATATATATATATATATATATATATATATTTCTGCTAGCTTTTTGGGGGCACCTGACATCTGGGGCAAGAAAAACTAAAGAAAATGGCATCGGCTGCCTGTTTTATACCCCTGACGACCTGACGTCATGGAAGAGAAGACAGCAACCGATGCAGGACCCAAGACTTTGGAATTCAGGCCGACTGAGGGCAACCTGCCATTAGATTACCCAAATGTAATGACTGCAACAGTGAATACACTCGAACATCTACATTTATGGTAAGTGTACACAACTGTACTTTCTGATCCACTGAACCAATCCGGGGCGTTACACAACTTGTGCCAGCCAAAACAAATCTCTTGAGCTGCAAGTCTCCCCACAGTTCCCCTCTCTAAATTATCTCAGATCTCATTTGCCACTTTCACAAATCAGACATGTCCGTGATCTCTCGCAGCTAAGTAATTTTTCCTTTTTTCCAGGAGCTATTCCTTTTCTATTAGTAGTTAAAACTTCTTAGTGTTAATTCTAATTTTATCTACTGTTTAGTATACCTAAGTGAGTACGTTTCCCTTTTTTATTTACTGCAGTAAATGCTTTCCACTAGTGTTGCTGGTAGTTATTTCTCTTACCCCTGTGGTAACCCTGTTTCTACCATTGCTGGTAGAATTTCTTTTCTCTCTTAAATCCTTTTTGTGTGTGTGTGTGCGTGTGTGCATGTATCCTTTTTTTGATAGTTATGGCTGAAAAGTCTAAATCTTCTACCACAAGATTCAAACAATGTTCTGAGTGCGGCAGAAAGCTGCTAAGCTCTGATAACTATGACAAATGTGTCTATTGCTTGGGTGTGCCCCATCTGAGTGTGGAATGTACTATGTGCCAGGATTTTAGTAATAGAACCCTGGCTGAGAAAGAATAAGCTAATCTTCAAAGGGCTCCTTAAGGCCCCTTTCGAGGAAGCCTTGTCCAAGGCCGACCAGTCCTCTCCGGCCTCTGGCTCTAAGTCTTCTCTATTGGTGCCATCATCTCCTTCAGCACCAATCATTAAAAAACATGAATATGCCTCTGAGGGTTTGTCCTCGGAACCAAAATCAAAGGTTTTTAAATTGTCAGAACAGTCAAAATCTTCGGCACCTAAGACTTTGTCGGTTCCGTTGACACCATATACAACTACAGTTCAGAGCCTTAGTTCTTCAGCTGTGACAGTCACTTCAGTTCTAACTTCGCTGCCGACTGTTTCACCCTCGGTGAAACATTCAATACCGAAGCCATCCACATCTTCGGAACCCAGGTCTGTCCATTCACCTTCAGTGGATCCCTTTTTTGGACAATTACCCAGTCCATTTGTGGAGAGACACCGAAGTCTCCTTGAGCCCTATCTATGCGCTCCACCAGAAGCCTGTTGGAACTGGATGTTGTTAGGTTGTGCACCAGATCTTGGCAGCCCAGGGTCTTTTGTTCCACTGTTCAGATTACTCTCCCTCCCAGAGCAGCTGGATTCTCTCCCAAAACACCTAATTACTTTCCTCCTCTAACCTCAGCTCAGGTTTTAGAGCCTTTGGCTCCATCCACCCAGGTTCCTATGACTTCACTGCTGACTGCACCCTTGCCCTCGGTACAGAGTCTTCTTCTGGTCGCTTCGGTACCATCAGCGCCATTGGGCCCCCAGGAACATGTCTTCCCCATCAAGCAATGGAGTGTTCCTACCAGTTCCAAGCATTTCTAAGGAACAATCCGTATCCCTTATGGCTACAGTGGTGGTGGACCCTTCCTCTGTTCCGGTCTGCCAGGTGGGACTCTCAGGGGGGTGACCCCCCCCATTCTGAGTTTGTTGATCTCTGTTTCGGGCTCCCATCCCTCTTCAGGGAGTCCTACTTTTCAGGCCATAGAAAGGGCTTTAGCCACTGCATCTTCCCATGTGGCTCTTGGGTTCTTGAAGTCCCCCTTTCAGGCCCCAGGCTCTACAGTTCAGGCACCAACCTTTACCCCTGAACAGCACGCATCAGGTCTGCAAGACTTACCTTCTAAGGATATCCTTTCTTCTCAGTTCTCCTCAGATATTCCCACTGAGGAGATCCCTCAGAAGAGATCATGCAAGAGGAAGCATATCGATTCTCCTGAAGAATCTGTCTCAGAAGACATGGATTTCGATGAAGTGGTGGGTTCTCCACAATCGTCCCTGGAAGATGTCTCCTTCGCAGGCATTTTGGAGATCCTGAAGCAGAGGGGTAGTTAGAAGCCCAATGATCCAACCTCGAAGGAATCTGTGTTCTTGCAGTTCTTTGCTGTGTGCCCATCTACTTCCTTGGTGACCCAACCCACTGACGATTTAATTAAGTTAATTGCTCAGCGGGCTTGGAAGGCTCCTGATGCTGTCAAACCGGTACCCTGGAGACCTGATAAGATTCTTACTGCCCCAGAGGACCAATCCCACTGGGCTAAGGGCTCGGTAGTAGATACCATGCTGATAGCGGCTGCTACTAAGAAAGAACTCCATGAAGAAAGTTCTACTGTCCATTCCCTGAACCAAGAATCCAGAGTGATGGACAGATTTGGAAAAAGCGGGTCTATGCTTCATCAACCTTCTCCATTAGGTCTTTGAATTTTTTGGCACATTTTACTAGACTGCAAAGGGATTTGGTCAAGGAGCTATCAGATGTCCTGGCATGAGCAGTTCCTGAAGGGGTCCAGGAGAAAGTGGCCTCCCAACTAGCTACCCTGGAGTCAATATCGAATTCATCCATGAGGCTCATTGCACATGCCGCCGAAGAAGCGACCAGGTCAGCAGCTTCAGGTATTGCAATGTGAAGATATGGTTGGATGTGCTTGTGTGAGTTCATAAAACTATTCAAATCTTCCTTTGTCAGTGTCCCCTTTGATGGGTCCTCCCTGTTTGGTCCCAAGGTTAAGGAAACTCTGTCCAGGTGTGAAAAGGATTGAAAGACTTTGTCTGCTGTGAGGGTGCGTTTTTCCACTCCTCAACGGTCCTACGGTAGGAACCAGAAAAGTGGTAAAATGTGGTTCAAAAAATTCCAAAAGACTTTCCAGGACACATGTTGCTCAGACCCCTCTCAGGTCAGAGGTGGGAGTTTCAGTGAAAGGTGCCATCCAAGAGGCAGGAGTGGTCTGCAGAATCAGCGTTCCAGAGATTCGTTTTCCGGTTAACCTTATCAGCACTCCTGAATGGAGACCCAATTGCATACCTCTGGAAGCAGTCGGGGGAAGGTTTTCCTTGTACCTAAATGCCTGGCGATACATTACCACCAATGCTTGGATTCTAAGGATAATTACCAGAGTGATACATTGAAAAAGGGTTTTTTAACCTGAAAGCTTTGTCGTTTTATAAAGGTGTCTCAACCCAACTATTGTTGTTTGGATTCTTTTGGACTTTGTTTCAGTGCTTGTTTTATCAAGATTCTTACTGCCCCAGAGGACCAATCCCACTGGGCTAAGGGCTCGGTAGTAGATACCATGCTGATAGCGGCTGCTACTAAGAAAGAACTCCATGAAGAAAGTTCTACTGTCCATTCCCTGAACCAAGAATCCAGAGTGATGGACAGATTTGGAAAAAGCGGGTCTATGCTTCATCAACCTTCTCCATTAGGTCTTTGAGTTTTTTGGCACATTTTACTAGACTGCAAAGGGATTTGGTCAAGGAGCTATCAGATGTCCTGGCATGAGCAGTTCCTGAAGGGGTCCAGGAGAAAGTGGCCTCCCAACTAGCTACCCTGGAGTCAATATCGAATTCATCCATGAGGCTCATTGCACATGCCGCCGAAGAAGCGACCAGGTCAGCAGCTTCAGGTATTGCAATGTGAAGATATGGTTGGATGTGCTTGTGTGAGTTCATAAAACTATTCAAATCTTCCTTTGTCAGTGTCCCCTTTGATGGGTCCTCCCTGTTTGGTCCCAAGGTTAAGGAAACTCTGTCCAGGTGTGAAAAGGATTGAAAGACTTTGTCTGCTGTGAGGGTGCGTTTTTCCACTCCTCAACGGTCCTACTGTAGGAACCAGAAAAGTGGTAAAATGTGGTTCAAAAAATTCCAAAAGACTTTCCAGGACACATGTTGCTCAGACCCCTCTCAGGTCAGAGGTGGGAGTTTCAGTGAAAGGTGCCATCCAAGAGGCAGGAGTGGTCTGCAGAATCAGCGTTCCAGAGATTCGTTTTCCGGTTAACCTTATCAGCACTCCTGAACGGAGACCCAATTGCATACCTCTGGAAGCAGTCGGGGGAAGGTTTTCCTTGTACCTAAATGCCTGGCGATACATTACCACCAATGCTTGGATTCTAAGGATAATTACCAGAGGCTACTGAATTCCCTTTAGCCTTTATCCAAGAACCGCTGCAAAACTCCCTGACGTTCCACCCTGTCAGATAGTTCAACCAGCAATAGAAGTACAAAAGCGGCTAGAAAAAATCATCCAAGAAGTCCCACCAGGCCATTTAGGATCCATTTTCTACTCAAGATTATTTTTGTGCCAAAGAAAACAGAGGACTGGAGACCAATTCTGGATCTCGGTGTTCTAAACAAATTTGTCCAGCAAACAAAATTCTGGATGGTCACGCTTCAGTCTATTCTCCCTTTCTTGGGAGAAAGACAATTGGATGTGCTCTATCGACTTTTAGGACGCGTATTACCACATAAAAGTGGACAAATGCTCAAGAAAGTTTCTCCGCTTCCGAATAGGTGCCAGTCATTTCCAGTTCAGAGCACAGCCCTTTGGTCTCACCACAGTCCTCCGGTGTTCCCCAAATGCATGGCAGAGGTCACAGCACATTTGAGGCTGGATGGATTGAGTGTTTCCTTACCTAGACGACTGGCTCCTCACCACTTCCACCAAGCATCTACTGCAACAGAGCATGGACTTGATACTGCACCTTTCCCACCAATTGGGCATAACCGTCAATACTGCCAAATGCCAGGTATCTCCCAGCAAAGACATGGAATTTATCAGAGCTCGTCTCAACACTTCCACTTGCAATGTATCACTTTCCCTTCACAGGTTGCAGAAAATACAGATGCAAGTCCAGCCACTTCTATGCTCAAAAATACCTGCTCAATTAATTCCAGAATCTCTGGGCTCCATGACAGCAGCTATTACTTTGGTTCTACTAGCAAGATTCCACATGAGACTTCTCTAGTGACTGTTAGCAAACCAATGGTCAATTTTGACTCATCCCATGGACCACTCAATTTTCATTTCCAACCGATGCAAAAACAATCTCACTTGGTGGATGCATTCAGGAGAGATTCCTCAAGGTCATCCCTTTATCTTCCCCCAGCCCAAGGCCATAATGACCATTGAAGCATCCCAGATGGGGCGGGGAGATTATGTAGGTTAAATAGTCCAAGGCACTTGGCCCCCTTCCGAGGCCAACCTGCATATCCGTTTACTGCAGCTAAGGGTAGTGCTTCTGGCATTGCAAGCATTTCATTCTGCCTTACTTCCAAGGATGATAGCTATTCAATAAGACAACATGTCGGTACTCAGGTGCATCAGCAAATGCGGGGAACCAAGTCCTACTTACTGTGTCGAGAAGCCCTTTGTGTGTGGCAATGGGCAATATCTTCCAACCACTTTCTGATAGCAACACACATCCCGGGGACTTTCAAAGTAGTTGCAGATAAGCTGAGCAGATGCAACCTTCTGCCTCACGAGTGGTCTCTGAACTCGAGTAACAAAGGAGATTTTTCTTCATTGGGGCCACCCTTGCTGCGACCTCTTTGCCTCATCCCTCAACAACAAGTGCAGAAGCTACTTTGCCCTAATTCACCTTCAGAGAAGTCACCCAGAGACGCTCTTCTTCATGACTGGCCCCCGGATCCACCCTGTGCCTTTCCCCCCGTTCCTCTGTTCCCAATGTTTTTCAAGAAAGCATTTCGGTTGAGAAGCAAGGAGATCCTCATTGCTCCTTATTGGCCTCAACAGATATGGTTTTCCTACCTGTGGCCTCATCTGCTTTGCTGACCATGGATTTGGGACCAGTTCCAGATCTACTCTCCCATCCCCAGAGACTAGTGCATCCTAATCTTTAGACTCTCAAGCTGACAGCTTGGTTCCTCCACTTCCGTTAGTCACCAGGCATAATGCTATACCTTCTCCTGTACAGCATATTTTGCTGGCATCACATAAACAATCCACTAGAACACACTCTATCTAAGCAAATGAAAGAGGTTTTCTATCTGGGCATATGATAATGGATTTAGACCCCTTTTCAGTGCCAGTAGAATAAATCTTGGAATTTCTGACTGCCATTTTTAATAAAGAAGCCTCTGCTTCTATAGTCAAAATTATTCTAGCAGCAATTTTGAACTTGCATATCAGTTTTGGCAACCACCAACCCTTGATTTCCCACAGGCCTGGCAAAGTCTTCCTAAAGGTATTGTACACTTAAAACCCCCCTTTGAGGATCCTCTCCCGCCTTGGGATTTGACTTTAGTACTACGGTCAGTTACACCACCACCATTCAAACCAGCAACTATCTGTGATTTAAAGTTTCTCTCTTGGAAGACATTATTCCTCGTAGCTGTCACTTCTGTGTGACGAGTCTCCGAATTACAAGCCCTATGCTCTAAAGCTGCTTACTTAATTTTCCATAAGGACAGAGTGTCGCTCAGAACAAATCCGACCTTTTTGCATAAAGTGATTTCAGATGCCAATATCAATCAAGCTGTAGACTTACCAGTATTTTTCCCAAATTATTCTAACAAAGGAGAGTACTGCCTTCATCTTCTGGATGTACATAGGCAGTTGTTATTCTATTTACATAGAACGAAACAATTTAGACGATCTATTCAGTTGTTTATATCCTTCGCCATTGCAACTTTGGGAAGATCAGTCTCCAAGGTAACTCTGTCCAGGTGGTTGAGGGAATGTATATTGTTCATATACAAAAAGTTGAATATGACACTTTGAAACCAGTCAAGGCACATTGTACAAGATCAGTGATGACTTCTGCAGTCTTTCATTCCAGAGCTTTGATGTCAGACATTTGTGCTACTGCAACTTGGGCTAAGCCTCCTACCTTTATTATGCATTACAAATTGGATATGGGCTCCAGGGGGAGAGCATCTTTTGGCTCTATAGTCTTCAGGAATATCCTTCTCTAAGACCTTCCAGGATACAAGGTAGCTGGAGACTCTGTCCCATTAGTCAAGAACAGATGAAGATTGACAATATCAGATAAAGAAGTTATGTCTTACCATAAAGTTCCATCTGTTTTGTCGATCTACGCCTATTCTTGCATCCCTCCCGCCTTCCCCCTCCTTCAGGTTTCTCGTGGAGAGCTATTCGGTCTTGGGTTCTTATTGTTTCTGGCTTCTTGGACCCAGCTTCTGACTTTCATTGTACTATTCTTCTGTAGAGGCAAACTCGATCTGAGGTAATTTAGATAGGATAATTGTAGGTAGATTGCACCTAGAGAGAGATTTTTGGCTGGTGTGAACTGTGTAATGGCTGGATCAGTTCCGAGGATCAGAACCATACCCATTAGTCAAGAACAGATGAAGATCAACAACACAGAATGTTATGGTAAGACATAACTTATTTTGTGCTTCCCAAAGAGTAAAAGAAAAGTCAAATATGGGAAAACTACAAATCAGCATCTTCACAAAATGCATAGTTTTCGTTTTTGATGTTCCCACAGTGCAGAGGTCTGAGCATTGCATGGATTTTCATTTAGCTACTACATGCTGTTAGCATTCTACTCAAGGAGAGTTCCTGCTACTGAAGATATTTTTATTGGTATTTTTTATGTTTCCTGTGAGATCTGTAGGTGCTTATGGTTGAATAGCATTATCTTTTCTCAGTTATATAAATTGTTGTAATTAACTGCAAATCTTACGTTCTTGTTTCCAAGAGATGAAAAAAATTAACCTGCTTGCCATACATGATGAAAAATCATTGAGAAAGTTAAACTCTTTTGCTCAACGTTTTCTGGAATTCATAAATTCCAACGCCTTGGATCAACTTATCCACACCCCCACCAGGGGCAGCAATATCCTAGACCTGGTCATTCGCAGCATGGGTGACTGGTGTTCCACACCAGAGGTCAAATCCTTGTTGGTCATATCTGACCAGAAGCTAATCACCCTAGACATCCACATCCCGCTCCCACACCCCATTAGGGAAACCACCATAAAAAAAGTTCTCCAAAATCAACTTCACGATTCTTAAGACAGAAGTGGCAAACTTCACGACACCCATGTAGATGGACAGTAGAGGTACGACTGCTGAATCCTACACAAATGCACTTTATAAGCACTTACACGAGTGCATGAATCGTGCTATCCCTAACAGAACCAAGATGCTAGCCTCCAAAAAAAAGGAAGCCAATCTGGTCGTCCCCTGCCATAAACAAACTCTACAACAGAAGAAAGAAACTGTTGCAAAAAAGAGTAAAATCCCATGATTGGAGGAACTCCCTGGTCAGCCTGAATAAGAATCTGAGATCCCTCATAAAATCCTCCAAAGCTAGTTATGAAAACAAAATCGCCACTGATTCTAAGGACAACCACAAAGCATTCTATAGCTATGTCAAGAATCTCAATGGCAACACTCAGATCTGCTCTGAGTTTTACAGCACAATGGCACTAAATATAGAGAACCAACAAATATTGCCAACATCATGTTAGATAGGTTCAGTGCTAACTTTATCCCCCTCTCACCCCCTTAAGGGCCCATCTCTGTACCGGAAGAATGCAAAGTTCCTGTAATCACGGCTGCACAGGTAAAAGAAAACGCTCTCCAAAGCCAAGAACACAGCATCCATGGGACCTGACAACATCCCAGGATGCGTTCTACACGAACTACAGAATGAACTGGCACCCCACCTAAGTACCATGTTCAATCATAGCCTCACCTCAGGCTTTGTGCCCACTGAATGGTACACAGCGACGGTTATCCCACTCCACAAAGTGGGAGTCACCACGGACCCTGCGAACTACCACCCCATTAGCCTGACGAGCCTGCTGTGCAAGGCCATGGAACGTATCATCATGTAACTTATAAACAAAGACACTGGTAATCTCCAAACTGTGGACCCCACCCAGGTCGGGTTTGTAAAAGGCAGATCAGGTCTCCTAAATATGATATTTTTCTTTGAAGCAGTCACCAAACCCGTAGACAAGGGTAAGGTGGTTCACACAGCCTATCTAGATCTCACCATGGCTTTCGACACCATTCCCCATTCTGGAATTATAGATAAACTCACGAAACGAGGTGTAAATCCCTATGTCACAAGATAGGTTGCCAACTGTCTCACTGACAGAACCCACATTGTGAAAGTAGCAGACTCCAAATCCGACTTCAGAACAGTGACAAGTGGAGTACCACAGGGTTCAGTCCTGAGTCCTCTCCTGTTTGGTATTTACTTCTCTGAAGTACAGGCTAACACAGTAGGTCTTTGGCTAACGAAGTTCACAGATGACTGCAAACTAGGAGCCATAATAGAAACTCCTAACGATGTGTGACAGCCTACAAAACGGCCTCACTAAGACAGATGCCCGGTGTCAAAGCCATGGCCTCAACCTCAATGCCAAAAAGTGCATTGTCATCCCCTTTGGTAAAAACTCTGTATCCATGAACTACCACGTAGGCGGTAGTCTACTTAACACTGAAAGTGTAATGAGACCTTGGGACACAGGTGGACAGCAGTCTCTCCTTTGATAATCACATTGCCAATTAGTCAGGAAATCCTTCTACGTGGCACACCTCATCACAAAAGGTTTCTCATCCAGGAAAAAAGAGGTCATTGTTTCCCTCTGCTTGGCACTCATTAGACCCATTATTGAGTACAATGCCCCTTTTTGTATGTACCTCACAAGACATCTTCAACAACTGGAAAGGCCGCAGAAATACCTCACAAAGAGGATTACAGGCCTCAAACAGATGCCCTACGCAGACGGTCTCAAAAAACTCCAGCTTTACTCTGTCGCATATCGCCTACTCTGAGGTGAGCTCTGCCTAACATAAAACTATGTCAAACCCAGAGCTGTTGAACATGCTCCACTTAAAGAAATCCCAATCCCTCCGAGCTACATGCTCTAGGGACCTAAAACTTTGTCACCACAATAAACAGAACATGCTGGAGGGATAGATTCCTGTCCCAGAGTCTTCCCATGCTCTGGAACAAACTACCTATCTATATCAAACAAAGCTCTTCATTAGCACTCTTCAAGAAGAATCTTGATGATTGGATGGGAAATAGGGAATTCACCCCGGGGATCACTTCTGTGGCTCTGTTTGACAGGGGCACAGGAAAATAATTTTCTTGGGTGGCAAAAGAGAGGGTACCTTTTTGGCTAGGCTTATATAGGTCCTAGGGCCAATAGCCTAGTACCTACCTATGGGTAACAGCCGACTATATGGGTGTATGACAAGATGGAGTTGATGGTGTTAAAGAAACTTGAGTGAACAATGCTAATGGGGTCTCATTAAAGTTAAGCTTGTCTGAAATTCAGGCTAGGATTAAATTGGAGTGGTTTTGGACAGTATGTGCCAGATGTAACTAACTTGATGATATACTGCTAACAACTGCTAAGTTCCATATTTGACACTATAGGAGGAGAAGGAAAAGCTTGAAGAGGAAGTAATTTTTGAGTGCTTTGAGTTCCAGAAAAAGAAGAAATAGACTGTTTCTGCATTTTCGAAAGACTGGTTGCTTATTTGATCCATCTGAGATGGACGGTGTATTGGAATAATAGAAACATAGGTGCCTAGACTGGAACCAGGGGCTTCTGTCAGATAGCCTTGACTTAGTATGGTGTGATTTAGGACCTGGTATTTGTACTATTAATTTTCACCTTTTCTTTGGAAGCCAGAAACATCAACAAAATAAGAAAAAAAAAATATTTTCTTGAAAATTATTTCTGTCTTAAGTTGTTTGTTAAAAATGGAAGTTGTTCTAGTACTCCACCCTTTTCATGGTTTATTTCCCATTGGAGACAGGGTGAAATACATTGTAAATGTGCATATGAAAGTCTGATATTGAAGAGGACAATTGTAGTTTGTTGAAGGATTTAGGAAGCCTGATGACGTAATGAAATAGGACATATTGGGGAAAATGAGTGTTGGACAGGTAAATTGCATGTCAGCACAAGATCAGATGACAAGAATGTACAGTTGGAGAAAGCATTCTACAGACAGTGGGAAAGTGTGGTACTGAAACTTTACATGTCTGTATGTGTTTCAAGGTTGAAGTGCAAGTTTCTCCAACATCAGTATTAGTATGACTTTAAAATTTTAGTATGGTAATAATGTATTAACTATTAAGTGATTTTATTTCCTTTTGTTGACTAAGATGACCTTGACTAAGCAATATGCCTCTCAACCTGCAGACATTGAAAAAAGGTACAGTGTCCTTGAAAGGTTGGTATATCCAGCCGAAAATCTGGGCATCTAATTGGCTTAAAATTTGAATAGCAAATAGCATGTTGCACTTCCAACTTCTAGTAGCAATGTAAAGCCTACAGACTTTAATGAACTGTATTGCAAGACTCTTCCACTTATAAGCTCATTTATTTTTGCTTCAGGAAAAAGGGAGATGTGTCCTCTTTCATTGGTGCTACTACTGTTTTGGTCATGGGTGTGACGGTAGAAGGTACTGTCAGCTATGCCAGGAGAAATAGGGCAGTGGATTTGTAACATATATCAGCACAACTAGCTGGAATTTTTCAAACAATTATATGCCATTTGTACATCAAACTGACTTGTACAGCTGCTTGCCCTGAAAATGTATCAACCGCGTGCCCTGCTGAAAGGAATAGAGATGTACATGCAGTATTGTAATTGTTTAAGTATATACATTGTAACAGCGTATACTGGAATTGAAGGTTAATCTTAATCCACCTGACTTTTCAAAATATTCTTGAAATTAAATTACTTTATGGGTTAAACCATAAAGATGTTATCCCACAGTTTTGAATGCAGCCAGAGAAGCAATGTCTGTGCTAGACAATAGTTGGTAGCTACTGTAGAAGAGTGAAATGATTTTATGACTTCCAGCAGCTGCACCACATCTGGGCAATGCTCTATATGTGTATTGTAGCTCATGGATGCTAAACCCTGATAGTGATGGTGGATAGTGTGGGAAATAGAGTCAGATGACCAGATGTCTGTGATGTCATTCTGTACAGAAATAATGTTTAATATTAGAGGAGACTGAAGTGTCAGCAGCATTATGTCTTGAATCTGACAACAAGGACCACTCACCCATCTTGCCTTGCTTTATTCAGTAAGGAGGAAGAGTAATTATTTTAGTCAATCAGGACTAGATAGTGAGATAGCTAAGTACTGTTTTTTTTATAAGTGTGCAAAACTTTCCATTGGTGTTACTTTTTATATTCCCTGTGACTGAAACTCTTGTGTGTACTGTAAATATCTAGTATTCTTATATTCTTTTATTTATTATTATTAAATATATTTAAACTTTTCATTGTGGCTGGTCCTTTTAGAAAAACATTTTAAGTTTTGAGAGTATTTGCACATATTTATATGGTGACAACTCTGGCCACTCCTGAACGTCTGGCTGTTTGGTCAATATTATTGTGACAACCCACCACTGGACGAGTAATCAAAGACCTCAGTCCTCACCACTAGCAACAGTGGGGGAATGTACACTGGGAGGATAAGTACATGCACAGTATTTCTGGATACAGCTCTCTGCATCAAGTGGAAATTCCTTTAAGAGCACACAGAGACTACAGTCAGTCTGGGTCTGGTTTCTCCCTCTTTCTCCGGATCCCCAATAAGATTCCCCACTAGCACAGTTATAGAGTTGAGATCTCAGCTGTGTGGACAAGCAAAGACTTCCAGCATCCTCTCTGTCCAACCAGTGCTTCATGTCCCTGCCCAAGTAGCTGACACACACACTCTGTGAGGTTTGATTTACATGCACACGCACCTGGGAAAGGCTGGCACAGGTTTACTAGTTATGCCCCCTTTTACCCAGACTATAAGGTAGTTATCATTGCCACCAACCAACTCCTTATCAGCTACTTTAAGGCCCTTAACAATGGGTGTCCAATCTTACTCTGTAATAGTAATATTAACACAAATGGTAGTTTCACCAAGAGCAAGGCTATTAGGAGTGGTCCACACAGTGTCACTAAATATGCAAGTACTCTCAAAACTTAAATATCTGTACAAAGATCAGCCACAATGAAAGGTTTAAATATATTTAATAGTAAATAATAAAAGAACAAGAAAATACTCAGTATATATTCACAGTGACATCAGAGTTCAACACCACAGGAAATATTTAAAACAGTACTGTAGAACAGTCTCCAATAAATAAAGAAAAATGCTTTACTATATTCCTGACTGAATCTGAGAATTACAATACCCTAGTTAACTTAAGAGCAAGGCATATGTGGTGAGTGGCTCTTGATGTTGTCAGGTCCAAGGCCGAATACAGAATGCCCGGTCTCACTCTGAGACCTCTCAAATTAATATCTCAAATGTTACTGCTGGGATAGCTTGCAGAATTACATCATTTTTTGTCACCTGACTATCATAGATGAAACCCCCACTGCTGGAAGTTAGCAGTATTTAGCATCTACCTGTGAAAATACATAGACCTCAGTTCTTTGGCAGATGCTGGAAGTCATAAAACAATTGCATTCCTTCCCATTTCAAAACTAGTAATTATTTCACCTCAAAGACAGTACAGAAAACTCCCTAGTACAGACATTCTGTCCCTAGCTGCCATAAAGTAATTTAATGTCAGTTATTTTTCTGAAGTTAACCTCCTGTATTCCAGTTTCCACTTTGAAATATATACATTTAAACAGTTACAATAGTGCTTGTACATTTCTGTTCTCTTCCAGCAGGGCACACTGTGGTTACATTTTAAGCACAAGCACTTTATAAAATATCTTTTCAACACACGTCTGTACAAACCTAGTTTGATGTGTACATGACATACAGTTACAAAGCATTTGTGTCCTACACAACTCATGTTGATATTCACAACTGACACACAATCATTTTCAAAATTCCAGATAGCTGTACTGGCAGTGTCTCCCTTTGCCACAATTATCATTTGTATTAATATTAATTTCACTCAGTATAATTGGATACCCTTTAAGAGCCTTTTAGTAACTGACTAGTGGCAGTGAATCTACCTTATAGTCTGGGCAAAGTTGGTAGAGTGGGTAATCTGTGCCAGACTTTCCTAGGAGGGTGTGTGAGAAAATAAAATCTCTGTGTGTGTGTGTCAGCTACTTTGAGCAGGAACATGAAGCACTGGTTTCACAGAGAGGGTGCTGGAGGACTTGGCTTGGACACACTGCTGAGGACCTAACCCTACAGCTGTGCCAGTAGGGAGTCTTGTTGGGGATCTGGAGGGACTTGGCTTGGACACTCTGCTGAGGACCTAACCCTACAGCTGTGCCAGTAGGGAGTCTTATTGGGGACCTGGAGGGAGACAGACGCCGGGCTGTGTGTGTGTGCCCTGTGTGATCTTAACGGACGTTATGCTTCATGCAGAGAGGCCTGCATCTGGAAATACTGAGTGTATCCATTTGTATTCCAAGTGAACATCCCTCTCCAGTGTCAGTGTTGAGGATTCAGGCTCCTTGATTACTGGCCCAGAGTGTGGGCATCTCGGTGGAGTGTGGTTTTCTGTGCGCTAGTCAGTTTCAGAAATCTGGTGTGATGAAGAGGATTCAGAAGATTGTGTGTAGGGGTAAATGAAGTTTGAAAATAGGGACATGCCTCATGTGCCTCCAAAAATAGGTACACAACATGCACAAGTATATCAGGTCTGAAAATGGGGACATGCGTCTAAAAATAGGTACACAATGTGCAGGGGTAAATCAAGCCTGAAAAAAGGGATATGCCTGCAAAAATAGGGACATCCTATGTAGGGGTAAGTCAGGCCTGAAAATGGGTACATGCCTCCAAACAGAGACAGTTGAGTGGTCTACTGAGCAAAATTGCACCTTTTCAGCAAGATCCTGGGAAGAAAAGCTCCTGAAAGGTACAACAAATATTGAAACATAGTATGTTAAAATACTGTGTACATGAATTTAGCCTAAAGATTTGAGAGGCAAAATTTTGCAGTGGGAGAATACAGTACTAGTAAATATAGACTCTTATGTAATAGTGAAAATAGTATACTAGAGCTATTGTATACATGTACTTGGCCTAAAGAAATTGAAAGTCGCAGACATTTTCAGTGTTATAGTGCATAATTCTTAATACTTTTATGTATTACAAGACTATAGCATTCTTTTTTTCCATGTGTTGTACTCCAGTGATTTGAAAGAACTTTTGTGGACTAAAACCTCTGTCTCTCAGTAAAAAAATATGCTAGGATTTACAGTTTTGTGTTACATGTTGACAGTGTTATTATTGTTTATTGATATGTATGCATCCCTGGGAATGCTGTTACTTCATTAATTACTTAGGTGACTTAGTGGCTGCTTTACAGTGTATAGTGTTAAGTGATGAAGTGTTGTGTAATATGATGTTAGTGGGTTTTGGTTCTACTATGAACTGTCAACCAGCTGTCTGGGCGAAGTTACAGCTAGTCATAACTTCATCCAGTTTCAAATTCTGCTTCAGATTTATTATAGGTTCATAGGTAGGTACTAGGCTATCTGCCCGAGGGCATTTATAAGCCTAGCCAGAGTGTGTCGGCTTTCGCCACCCCATTAATTAATTAACTGATCCTCTGTCAAGCAGAGCCAATGAAGTAATCCCAGGGGTGTATTTTCTGTTACCCATCCACTCATCAAGGTTTCTCTTGAAGAGTGTTCGTGAGGGGCTCTGCCTGATGTAATTTGGAATTTTGTTCCAAAGCATGGGGAGTCTCTGTGACAGGAATCTATCCCTCCAACATGTTCTATTTATTGTTGTGGCGAGGTTTAGCTCACTAGAGCGCGTGGCTCGCAGTGACTTGGATTTCTTTAGGTGGAGCATATCCATCAATTCTGAGTTGGACATGGCTTTACAAGTCAGGCAGAGATCACCTCTGAGTAAGCGATATGTCACTGAGTACAGCCGGAGTTTTTTCAGTCAGGCTGCATAGGACATATGTTTGAGGCCAGTAATCCTCTTGGTGAGGTACTTTTGTGGTCTTTCCAGCTGTCCCAAATGGGGCATTGTACTCTATGATGGGTCTAATGAGTGACGAGTAGAGGGGGCACTATAACCTCTTTATTTCTAGATGCGAACCCTTTAGTAATTAGATGGGCCACACAGAAGGATTCCCTAACTACTTTGGCAATATGATTGTCAAAGGAGAGATTACTATCTATCTGGGTCCCCAGATCTCTTATTACCTCTTCTGTATTAAGGGGGCTGCCACCTATGTGATAATTTGTGGGTGTTTTGTTTTTCCCAGATGGGATGACTATGCATTTTTTGGCATTTAGCTTGAGGCCATGACTTTAACACCAGGTGTCTGTCTCAGTAAGGGCCTTTTGGATGATGTCCGTGTCAGCCGGGGAGTCAATTATGGCTCTCAGTTTGCAGTCATCGGCGAACTTGGTTAGCCATAGTCCTCCTGTGTTTGCCTGTACTTCTGAGAAGTATATGCCGAACAGTAGGGGTCCCAGGACAGAGCCTTGTGGGACACCACTTGTGACTGGTTTAGAGTTGGACCTGGAGCCCGCTATTCTTACCGTGTGAGTTCTGTCTGTAAGCCAGTTGGCAACCCATCTCATGACGTAGGGGTTTAGGTTTTTATCACAAAACACTGCTACACTTGGTAAAACAAAACATAAAATATATGCTCAGTTAAAACAGTTAAAAGAACACTAATAGGTTTTGTCACCAGAATTTGATTAAATTAGAAAGGTAATCCTTTCCTTCAAAAACTATTTTGACATTTTTAATTGCCCTGTGAAAGCTGGAAAATGGCACAGTCTCAAAGCCATTGAGTTAGCAGGTTCCAAAGGTGAGAAACCTGAATGGCAAGTGAGTGGGTACCAGTGTTCTCAAGACACACTTGTGAAACTACCAGCAGCCTGTTTGGAGGCAGAGCACGAAACCCAGGTAGGACAGTATTGTTCATCCAGCTCTTGTGGATGGAAAGCAGCAGAGTTGTGAATGAGCAAGTAAGCTAACACCAGGTCTTATAAGTGATTATATAATGACCAGGATCTTATAAATAATTATACAATTTATTTATTTAACATTTGTTTACTGGGAAGGTCCGACTAGGACGGAGCCTATTTTCATTGGAGGCCCGGGCAGAAACGCTCCAGATGCATGTCTTTGGAATGTGGGAAGAAACCGGAGCATCCGGAGGAAACCCACACAAATGCAAGGAGGACATATAAACTCCACACAGAGGGCACTCCAGTTGAGAATGGAACCGGAGAACCTGTTACTGTGAGGTGACAACTTTAACCTCTGTACCACTGCACCGCCCAATGAACTTGAGCCAGTGTAGACTTTGCAATATGACTTGCTGTTCTGGTCATGAGACATACCAGTTAGTAGCTTGTTAGCAGGATTAATCATCTGTAAGTGATCAAGCTTAGTGTTAGAAAGTCGTAGGTACAGGGGTATCAAAGGGGGTTTCTGAAAGGTAGAGATAAAGAACTCTCCTGAAGGCCGATGGAAAAACCCTGCTGTCAATGATGAAACTAAACTGAAAAATCTCCAGTCTGAGAATATTAAGACTGGCCGAAACCAGCTCTTTTGAGGCAAGGATCCTTGTTGCAGGCCATTGGGTCCATACTTCAAATACCAACCATGAGACTGCCACACTCGGGAACTGTCAAACACCATCCAGTGAACAAGGAATAGAGATGCTAAAACCAAAGTAGTGTCTTTGGATTCAGGTGAAGGAAGAGAGGGTTTGACAGTAGCAGTGTAAGTGCTATGGACAAAGACCTATTGGAGTCAGTCACCACAACTTCTATATTTTATTTTTTGTTTTTATTTGACATTTGTTTACCGCGGGTGGCCACGGTGGTGCAGCGGTTAGCATTGCCGCCTCACAGCAAGAGGTTCTCCAGTTCGATCCTTGGCTGGGATGCCTTCTGTGCGGAGTCTGCATGTCCTCCCTGTGGTCGTGTGGGTTTCCTCCCACATCCCAAAGACATGCTATAGGTGGATTGGACACACTAAGTTGGCCCTAGGTGCGAATGTGTGTGCCTTCTGTGGAAGGTTGAGAAGGCTGGCAACTCGACACTGTAAAACCTCCACTGCCAATCATGAGAGGACAGGTGATCCGCTGTGGCGACCCCTTTCCGGGAAAAGCCGAAAGAAGAAGAATTTGACATTTGTTTACCATAAAAGTCAAATTGACATAATATCCCATTTTCAGAGACCTGGGGAGAAAAGCTGTACATTGAAATAATATAGTTACAGTTAAATAAAATTATTACAAAGCCTAATACAGAAGCATGACCTAGATCAAATCTAGAATTCAGTTCATACAGTGTGAATCTATACATGCATAGTGCAAATAGTTGGACAACTGTAAAAAGTTGTAAAAGAACATTTTCAGTAGATAAAGTATTCACAAGTTGCAGTTCATAGTTTCATAGTAAAATCTCCAAACTAATATGACCATTTAAGGAAGTCATCTTCAGCTGAAGATTAGGAGACTGTGGTGTCGAGGCTCTAGGATGAAGTGAGCAGGAAGCAAACAGATAAGACTGGTTCTACTAGCAAGTCTCATGTTTTCACATCCGATAGGAAGATCAAATCTAGAGTATGTTCTAATCTGTGCGTTGCAGAGGTAATAACCTCAGCAAACAGAAAGCTCTTCACATTATGATAAAATTATTTTGTAGGAGTTACTGACTCATCATCGACCCAAGATTGAAGTCATCAAGTACAGTCAAATATTGGTCATCAATGACAGATTTGATAAGGAAATAGACAAGCTCTTGTAGGAATGTCCTATGGCATGATCAGTGGTAGCATGTATGTAACCCTAGCAATGCTGTTACTTTTATCCAAGTATATAATTACTGCAGTTTGCTGCTGCAACTAGAGCATGTTTAAAGGCGGTGGTCTTCTTAGAGCCAGCATGAGTTCACTGCAGCCCTGGGCCACTACAAACTGCAACCTCAACCCTCAAACTTATTCAGGTCTATATCAGAAGATCGAAGTTTCACAACTTCGAATCGTATATGGTCGACACCATATGATCGAAGTCTTGAAACTTCGAATCTTTTAACAGAGATCTCCTTACAGCGCAGAAAGGGATGATTTCCCTTTTTTGCACTGTAGTGCGATCTTGGAGTTGGTATATTTAGATTCAGATCTACAAGCTGTATCACAAATCACTTTCAACCAAGTAGAGAACTGGCTGATAGGTCGCAGACTATTACTAAACCCAAACAAAACCAAACTATTGTTCTTCGCCCCCACTCGCACGCAAGATCTCCTTACCACCTCTCACAATAACATCTAACAATGGTACCATAATTTCCCCAGAACCTGGCACTAAAATACTAGGAATAATCATAGACAATAACCTTAAGTTTGATGCTCACATAGACAAAACTATTAAAACAGTCAACAAAAAACTAGGCTCTTTATATAGGATCAAGCAATTCCTAACCCCATCCACTAGAGCTGTTATTGCCGTACACATCTGCTATCAACCCTTCTTTATGCCTTAACCATTTTTGCTAATCTATCCAAATCAAATCTCAATAAATTGAATAGCTGCTATAATAACATTGCGAGATTTGCCTCAGGGTCAGCTTTTAGAACGCATCACTGTGTTAACCTCCAATCATTAGGCTGGCTAGAATTACCCAACCAACTGCAATTTACCCAACTAATAACTATACATAAAATTCTGTACAACCCAGACAGTACACCTGTACTGAAAAGCATTATCACCCCCTACAGTAATCTAAAGGCTCTTTGCTCTTCCAAAAAAGTACTAGTGCAGACTGTTAGAACCAACAATTCAGCAGGTACATCACTGTATTCTAACTCTGTCGGAAAAAAATGGAACCTTCTTCCTGCGGAACTCACCAGTAACCCCTCCTTACGCTAATTCAAATCATCTCTTAAAAAATACCTGCAAACACATTGGCTTTGTCCCTGTACTAACCCTGACTAATCCCCAAACTGACAGAATCTGTACATGTGAGCCTCACAAGAGTATGTCAGTGAGCCACTGACCACTTACAATTTTGTATAACTCTCTCCTACGGAAAGAATGCGAAGGATTTCACATTTTCCTTTCTTAGATAACTAACTAGCAACCTATCCTGTGTGTATGTGACTTAAAATTGTACCTGCCTGTATATATTGTTAAAATTAATATGTGACTTGAAATTCTCCCTATCTATACATATTTTAAAATTTCCATTTTTGTAAGTTCACTGTAATACTTTTTACTGTAATTTACTAGTAATAAGTAATATAGTTATTTACTCCTGGAGCTTTTCTCCCCGGTCCTCCTCTGAAAATGGACCTGTATCCAGTCAGACTTTCCTGGTTAACAAATGTAAAATGAATAAATAAATATTTAAGTAGCGGGGGGGGCACAGGGGGGAGCTTGCCCCCCTGCTTAGTGTTTAAATGGTTTGTTTTTGTAGGTTGCTGTGTTTTATTACAGTTTCAGTGTTTCAAAACTTCGATTATATGGTGTAGAACATATCAGATTCGAAGTTTTGAAACTTTGATCATCTAATATAGACCCAACTTACTCTACCACGGGCACTGTTTCCTGTGGGCCAGTGGTGCAAAATTTGATCCTCATAATCTCCATTGCCTAACTGTGTGACTCTTAGTAAGTCACTTAACATGACAGAGCTCCCAAGCAGAGTCTGAAAAAAGGTTCATGGAGATCAGTGGAGATACCCTGGAAAACAAATGCAAACAAACAAGCAAACTGTAGCACTGAGAAACCTGTCTCAGCGACAAAGGCAAAGTCCATATCCATCAGCATGTCTGAGATAATACCAGTGTTGCAGATCAGTCATACTGTAGTATACAGTGTTCCAAGAGGAGCCACAGGACAGGTCCTAGGCACCTGCATTTGATAGCAAAATGAGATCCTGGTTACCATTAGAAGAAATGAACTCTAATGATTCATCCTATGGAAGTAATGACAAAGCTGATTTCCCACCACAGAAATGTACATAGGATCATGGGAAGTTACTCTGCTGTTGGCCCTGAGGCCCTTACAATCCTAGCCAAGAATTTAGCCCATGTTCCAACATGTCAGCACCCTATGCCACTGTCCCGCAGGGACAAAGGTGGAATCCTAGGGTGTATTTTCATTTCCCCATCCAGTTATCCAGGTTGCACTTAAAAAGGGTTAATGAGGTACTCTGCTTGATGTGGAGAGGGAGTCTATTCCACAAGAGGGGGAGTCTCTGGGACACAAATCTGTCCCACCAACAAATCCTATTGATGTCACAGACCAGGTTGAGGTCGCACATGCAGGTTACTCGAGTGGATCTTGACTTGCGGATATGCAGCAGTCCCATCAAGGCAGGGTCTTCGATTGCTTTGTATGCCAGACAGAGGTCACCTCTGAGGAGTCTATAGGAGACTGAATAGAGGGACAGATCCTTTAGCCTATCTGTGTAGGGTAGATGTTTCAGGCCTTGGATTCTCCTCATAAGGAACCTCTGTGATCTATCCAGCTGTTTCATGTGCTTTGTGAGGTACATTGTACTCAGTAGTGGGTCTTATAAGGGAAGAATACAGGGATGTCATGACCACCTTGTCCCTGGATGAGATGCCTTAACTTATATAAGGTGTGGGCCTTGTAGACAGCTTTCTGTGTAACGGAGGCAATATGGTGGTCAAAAGTCATTTTGCTATCAACCTGGGAGCCCAAGTCCCTCACGACTGATTGCGTATTGTTCAAGATATAAAACAGTATTCACAGGGAAAAGGGAAAAGAGCAAGGTCCATTTCCATCATTCTGTCACACTAATGGAACCAGTAAGGAGTAGCTATTGGAAGATCATTATCAGAAATAAAAATAGTTTTGTTCTTATAGTTTCAAGGTAAGGTGTTTATGAATTTAAGTAGATTTGATAAGCACATTATAGGAGACATTAAACATGAAAATGTCATAGTGTGAAATTATTGGCTTTATTTACTTTTTGATTTTTGTGAAGATGTGGTTTGTACATGTTGAGTGCATAATGTGGTAATTTTGGGAAATGCACTATTGATTCAATATGTTCGTTTTGCTGAAAGTTAAAAATATTAATATTAATGGAAAAGCTGTGTACAAAAAAGTTGATGGTACACCACTTTTTCTATTTTCTGGTGATATTTAACTTTAAAGCTTGTTGTACAACGTAATTGCATGTGTATGTAAATTTTTGATAGTTGCATGTTAATTGGTGTTTTTTTTTTAACAAATATGATTCCTACTTCCTAACTTGGATTTCTTCTGGCTACCACCCAACCATCCATGATTCACCACAACAATCTTAATTTGCAGGTCCATTTTACCACTTGACACAAATATGCCAATGAGCAGATGAAATTAAGACATGAGAAGTCATGAGGGTGCAGTCTTGTGTTATTTTTGAGAATTTTGCTTTCTGTGCAACTGATCATTGGTCAGGTCTCCCCTTGCAGTGTACTCCCAAGAGCTTCAACATGCTGTTACTGCAAAGGCATAAACCACAGATACTGTCCCAACTCCTATGGACATGGACTTTCTGGAGCCCTGCAGGTTCCTCTGCTGGATTCAGATTTTGAGCCACAATTCACTGTTGGGATTGCTGGGGTCCTCACCTTCCCCAAAGCTAGGACATCTAGCTGTCCGCTATCTTGCACACAAACCCGACCACCTAGGGTACTGTACTGACTAGCTTGATAGGCACTTGCTGCTGTTATGGAAAGCTGACTTAGTTGCAAAAGGTTAACAAACAGACAGAGATGTGTTCTGGATATGCAGTTGACTATAGCTTGACATGCACCATTATGTACAACTTACTTTTTGACAAACAATTTCTTACCTGCCCAGATCAGTGACACGAACCATCTTGCTTTTAGACATGTAAATGAAAAAAAGATTATACAAGTGAGCTAGAAAAGAACTATGTCTCAACTGATGTATGTTAATATATTACTAGCTGTTTAGATAGAGATCGGTGTAAGAGTTTTAGTATGCATAGGATCACAGGAGATTACTAGGCTAATGGCCCTGGGGTCCTTACAAGCCTAGCCAAGAGTTTAGCCCCAAAAAAGAACCCTTAGTCAGCATAATGCGTCATTAATTAGTTTTGATGCATACTGCATAATGAAGAGCATCATGTTTGGGATGGGGTAGTAGTATTGAAGATTGGTGCACAAAACCTTCTGGCTGTGTTCCTTGCTAATTCCACAGTGACAGTGGTGGCAGGCCCCTTGTTTTGTAAGAAAATGCAGATAAATCCTGCAGCCTACTGCCCATATGCTAGCAAAGAAATGTCAGAAAAGGATGTAGTAGTTATTACTGGTCTAACTATATATTTTAGTAGGTAAACTGATCAAGACTCCCTTGACTAACAGCCATTAGCCAGTTCATTGAAAAAAAGCTGCATTCATCTCAGTTTTTCACTGCAGGGTGCAGTAATCATTGGATAAAGTACAGTCAGTACAGGGGTTTTGGCCCTTTACACATATAAAAACAGACACACACACACACACACACACACACACACACACACACACACACACACACCATTGTTACATGGAGTTCCAGTCTTTATTTCCATTCAAATCTCCATTCTGGCCAACTGGTATTCAGTAAAGTGTCCCTAATATCCGTTGTAGTGGCTCCTATAAGTTGTATTGTTTGTCGTCTTTGTTTAATGTAAACCATTAAAAAAAGAAGCATCTGTGCAGTTTGCTTATTTGCATGCACAAAGCTTACATAAATGCATCATTTACATAAAACTGAACTTTCATCTGGTTTATGTAAACACATTTCATAGCGAGTTGAGCATGATTTAGGTCAGTGATGACGAAGCTGTGACATGAGTGTCAAAGGTTACACACCAGCAATCACCAACACCCAAGTTACCAAAGACACTGCTTTTGCATTCGTTGTTCATGTGAAGTACATTGAATTATTTTGTGCCAGGAGCCAGTTCAAAAACACTGCTGCAGAGGTAAGGAAGTTATTAACCTCTAAGATATTTCAGTGTACTGTCTTGATAGTCTGCAAAGGGCAGTGCTGACATAGTTTTCTCTTTATGGTAACACTTGTTCAAAGGGCAAGTAGTCTGCATTTCTAAGCATGTGCTGTTTTACACTCCTCTCAACTGTCCCTCTTAATCCCTCCTAAAACTGGCAACTTTTTACACCTAATGACAATAATTCATGGACTTATTTTACTTCAGAAAATGTATATTAATTCACGTTCATTTTTTTCTGTGTCTCATATTAATAGTATTAGTAGTTTAAAACTGTCCATGTCTCTTATTTCTAGATTTGTCCCTGATTCTGTTGAGATTTATCCTTCATTTATTTATATTTATTTATTTTTGTTTGGGGGGCGTGACACACCAGCAGAGTGTTAAGTAAGGCATTTTCCAAATTTTTGGCAAGCTGAACCCAAAAGGTTTGCCATCACTGATTTAGGTAAAACTTAACCTTTACCTGGTTTTGTTTTGAAATGCACACCAGTTGAGATACTAATGCAGAAATCATTTAATTATTTGAAAAGGTGTATTAAAAGTATAAGTCGTCAACTCTTTCTCACTACTGTGTACCTTAATATGAATACATTTAAATTTGCTGCTCCTGTATTTTATAACTGCATACCCAAACAAACATTTCATGAAGACTATTCTTCACAAATTCCCCACCACTTAAAAAAAATGTAGGACATAGATTAAACAAGTAGCAGTTTGAATGACAATGATGAAAATGCCAGCTGTGGTGACTTCAATGGATAAAGGCCTGGCTGCAGTCTAGGCAGCCGAAGTTCAAGTAGCATCTCTGGCATTGGCTGGACATGGCAAGGAGGATTGGTGTGCCCATCCCAAGAGTGAGAGAGTATAGAGCTGGTCAAGGGTTGTAGCAGCCCTTTGGAGAAAGGAGGTGGGTCTGCGACCCCACTACTCAAGGACATTGTTGGTATAAGAGAGGTATTGGGCTATGTCGTCATCAGATCTTTATTGCTCTACAGTATCTCATGCTTCTTTTTTTGCACCATCGTCAGTCCCTCAGACAGCCTGCTTCCAGGAGTCATACAAGTACCCTTACCTTTTCATGATGGTAGCAAACTTTATTGGCTGTCTGATTCTGATATGGGTATGAAGCTGAGACCTTTGTAAAAGTCAGTAAATGCATAGTTAGTGAGAAGCAGATTCCACACAATGATTTTTGCAATCTGCATTTGTTTTGCATCAGTCTTTAGCATGATGTGAACTCCTGTCTACTCTCTGCCAGTTTCACCCCAGGAGCAATCCAGGAAAGAGGACTGTCTTTCCAGGACTTTGAAGCCAAAAAAGTATTAATTACTTGGTTCTCAGCTGCCATGATGTTGGACAAGGCATCCAGAAACCTCTTGCAAAAGAAGAAATATTTCATTGAGATACATGGGGAGAAGTGTCACTCAGGTCTCTCTGTTTTTTTTTCCACTCTTGGTGCAGAGTGGCACTTTCACAGCTACCACCAATGGAGTCTGTTTTATCGAAGACATAGTCCAACAACATCACAGGCCACAGCACCATCTGTATTTTCCATACCCTCCTGGGCTAACACCTCTGCCACACATCCTCAACTAGAGTGCCCATTGGTGTTTGAGTCTTAGATTCATATTATTGAAGGGGAAGGTGGGATCCCTGGAATATTTGTTCTAGAGGAGCTTGCTAGAAACCAGATTGAGGTCTGTCTTCCCCCTATGACCCAGCTACTTTTGTATGGTTCTGTCCAAAGCTATGAGGTACATGTTAATGAAGACCAACACCACCTGGAGAATAGAACAGCATAAAATTAGTGCAGCAGTTCAATGATAAAAACTGATAAGAGCAGTGTTATTCACAAATGTAACTAAAACATAACAGCGCTTTACAGTCTGGCAACTGCCACAGTGGTTTCAAGCCTCAGTATGTCAAGTGCCAGTATGTTGTGTATCCATAATCCCAACTGTCATGGTACTTATATGGTGTGTACCCAGAATTCTCAGTTTCATATTGCCGGTTTGTTGTGTACCCACAGTCCCTACTCTCATGCTTGCCAGTATGGTGACACTTATGCTTCCCACTCGTATGCTGCTAAAATGGTAAGTGCCTAATATATACCCATGGCCATGCTTTCAGTTTATTTTGTAGTGTAGATTCCATTCTCATACTGCCAGTTTGGGATGTATCCTCAATCTCCAGTCTTCCTGACAATATGTCTATCCAAAAATTCACACGGTCAAACTGACAGTATTGTGTATACCCACAAATTCCACTCTCACACTGCCAGTGCCGGTGCTATGTTATTTTGCACCCCAGGCAAAACTTATTAGCGCTCCCCTTGTTTTGCAAATACATTACTTTTTTTTAATTTGAAATTATAGAAAAAGGAAACCATGATTTAAATTGACATATTTATTGACATTTATCGCACAAAAAAATTACACACAGATTACATGATCAACATTTAATTTTTCAGCAACAAAAAAGACAACACTGTCATTAAAAGTATATATATATTTTTTTCACACAAACAAGACTTAAGAGTTCAGAGCTTATGGATTGATCGTACTTCACTAAAATGCACATTACTCTTGCAAAGCAAGACAGAACTGCAGTCATTCTATTTGCGTATTAGCATTGCACCCATTCCAACTGCCTACCCAGAGAATCTGGTTTGAGCCTACAATGTCTAAAATAACAAAATGAATATATATATATATATATATATATAGATAGATATATATATATATATATATATATATATATAACACCGCTAGCAGATGGGAGGGATATAATAAACCATATATATGTATGTGTATATATATATATATATATATATATATATATATATATATATATATATATATATATATATATATATATATATCTATAAAAAAAAGAAGAATAATAGTAAAGAAAGTGAACAATAGCCCCGACAGTGTATTACAGTATTTAAAAAAAAACACAATAAAAAAAAAAGGCTGCACCACTCTGATCTGATCTCTTTGCAAACATAGTATAAAAAGAAAGTCATCATCCGCTCCCACACACACTACCACATCTGTATCATGCATCATCATTACAGTGTAAAAAAAAAAAATCAATCATCAAAAAACATTTATTCCCTATCTATCTGTCAAACTGCAGGATATAGTTATAAAAAAAAAAAGAAAGCACTTCCAAGCTTCCAAAACATACACTACCTAACCTTACCTACTACTAGTATCTGGTTGACCATGCCAGTAGTGTTAGAAAATCAGAAACTGACCCCAAAACAGCCAGCACACTGCAGATTTCGTCTTCTACTATGATCTGGTTGACCCTGCCAAACTCCAGGTCCAGGATGTTCAAAACAAAGAACAAATATGTAACCAGTCCACCTTTTCATTTTAAACAGTATCTGGTCAATCCTACCAAAATTAATAAATAATTAAATGCATAAATTATCTGGTCGACCCTGCTAGGAAAAAAAAAATTACAGAAAATATCTAGTTGACCCTGCCAGGAAAAAAATGCAATATATAGTATTTGGTTGTCCCTGCCAGGAAAAAAAAATGCAATATGTATATCTGGGTGGCCCTGCTGGAAAAAAAAAAGTCAGAAGAACCCATTATTTTTTTTTTCACACTTACCTGAAAAGAAAACATCTGCCTGTCACTGTGGATTAGTTTTCAATCAGCAGTAGTAAAATTCACGCACGCCTCGGAAGAAAACTCCACTGCCGCCCTCTCCCAATGCAAAGAGCAGGAAGAGAGTTCAAGAGCAATAGGACTAAGCAGCCACGTCATGTACGTGGTTGCTAACTAAACAGTCCAATCAGACTCATCTCTGCAGTCTGTCTAGTTAATCCGGACTGTAAGGTGTGTTTTTTTTGTTTGTTTTTGTTAGTTTTTGTTAGTGGAACTAGAGCATGCTTGTGCGCTGCTCCAAGTTGTGCGAATACTCGCTACATTAAATTAGAGAGGTTTTATGAGCCACCCAGCTGTGCCCCTTCATGATCTGCGCCCTAGGTGAATGCCTAATTCGTCTTAATGGTGGCGCCGGCCCTGCACTCTGCCAGTATGGTATACGCCCACATTTCCTGCCGTCTACCGTACATTATGGTGTGTACCCCCACATTCACCACACTCACGCTGTCAGTATGGTGTGTAGCCACGATTTCAGTTCTTTTGCTGCCTATTTGATGTGTTCCTACAGTGCTCACTAAAGTATGACCAGTATATAGTGCATGCCCATAAATTCCTACTCTTACTGCCAGTATGGCATGTAGCCACAAATCCGCACTCTCTCTCTCTTTCTTTAGTAAATGCAATAGTTGAGTGATTTCTGTAGTTTTGACCATATTGAGAGCATTCCAAGCACCTTTCTGTGTGTGACAGCCAAGTTTACCCTGTATCATTAGAGACAGCTGGGCATAATTATTCACTGCCCACCAGTGTGACTTCATTGTGCCAGAGGAATAAACCTTTGCCTGCAGCCGAACAAGTAATAGGTCAGTAATCATCCCAGTTCTTGAGGGAGATGATGATGGAGGATGCTGGATCAGTAATTATCGCAGGTCTTTTTTTTTTTTTTTTTTTTTTTTATTTATTTAAACAAGAAACATCTTTATTAAATCATCACGTATGATGCAGGTAGTCATACATTTATATAAATGAAAACAAACAATATACATAATCTTAGCTGCTAGAATTTTATATCACAAACCATATTGACACAATTCTAGTTGCAAATATTATACATCACTTATAATCTACCCAGTCATTGTCAGTCAAACGTATTGTGTAGCTCATTCAAATCCTGCCTTCTTTTAAACCTCATTCCTCCCCTGTATGTATTGTTTCCCACAATTCCCATGTTTTCCTATATAATTTGCTCCTACCCTTTTCTAAAAATCCCAGTTCCAGTTGTTTTATCTCTTAGTATATTTACTACTTCTAGTACACTTGGTTTGGACTTTTATATCCATTTTCTAGTAATTGCTTTTTTTGGCAGCCACCGTAATTAGACACAGCAAGGCCTTACTTTGTCTAGGCAATTCCAAATGTATATCATAGCTCAAAAAATCATTTCCCCAGTCTCACCAGTTGGTAATGTAGCAGCTCTGATAGAGTAGTCTGCAGGCAAGTGTTAAAGTCTGCCATCTCATTGCACTCCCAGAAAATGTTCCCAATTACCTCTTTTTTTCCCCATCACATCTCCAAAAATTGTCTACCTGAGGAAAAATTCTCTGGAGTCTACTTGGGTTATAAGCAAAAATCCTAAATCTTCTAGATTTTGTTGCATATGTGGGAGACATATATATATCCCCCCCCCCTGTTTATTTGTGAACTGCTTATCCCAGTCTCTCTTCCCAATCCTTTCTAACTGCCTCTTATTGATTCTTATAGTTACCTTGCAGTATTATATATGCTGTACTAATTATTCCTTTTTTAATGGTAGCTTCTGTTCTGGATTCTACTAAAAAACGTACCAGTTTTTCATTTAGGAACCCCTATTTCTTTTTTTTTTTGCCTATACTCTGATATCTATCCTTTATAGGGAAGGCAATGTCTGACCTGCAGTCCAAAACAGTCCTTGGCATCTTTTCATTCTGTTAACTTCCCTCTCTAGTTATTTGTTCCTAATACTTTGGTTCCTTTGCGGTTTTCTGCAATAAATTCTAGCCCCCTCTTGCCTATTGTCTGTATTCCTATTGCAGCCGTCCCTAATGGCAGAATCTCCTTTCCCATGTTGGCTTAGTGCTTTGAATACTTTCTGCTACTTTATGAATATAATATTCTGTATGACTGTTATTTTCCTTAAAGGTCTACATCCAGCATCCCAGACTCTCCTCCTTTCTTGAGCTTCCCCCCGTTTCATCATCATCCTTTTCTACTTTGAATTATAGGTTTCTGCTTGTGCTATGTATAGGAGCTGTAACTGTGTAGCTCTGAAATATCCCTTCACATCGGGTAATCCCAATCCAGCCTGTTCTGTCAGAAGAATCAGTTTATCCCACTTGGCTCTTGCCATCTTCCCCTCCCAGATAAAGTCCTTTAGCTCTTTGTTTATTTCTATCTATACCTTTGGTTGCTAAAAATATGCTAGACCTGTGTATAAGATTAATTGCTGATGTCTTACTATTGTTATCCATATAACAGAGCTTTCAGTTTCTCAGTTTTTGTTATCCTTTGTTTAATCTCTTCCCACATATCCTTAACTGCCACACTGGAATAATTTTAAATCCATATTTAATTTTGATCATGTCCCTATAAATATGGATATTGCTGCACCAATTTGTGTGGTACATAATTTACCGCTGCTATTGCCTTTGTTTTAGCTTCATTAATTTTGTATCCGGAAAAAGTATGAAACTGTCTCAAGATGTTCCACAACACTGTAATGTCCTTTTCTGTTTTTATCAGGTATAAAATAATATCATCTGCAAATAGAGACAGCTTTTCTTGACTACCATATCAATTACATCCTTGAATTTCTGAGTCCATTATTTTCTTTGCCAATGGTTCTAAAGATAATTCAAATAACAAAGGGGAAAGAGGATACTCCTGCCCGGTTCTTCTGCTCAAGCAGAAATTATCAGAGAGGAGCCCACCCACTTTTATTTTCGCCTCCAACTCTCATATATTCTCCTAATCAACCTTATAGTTATATCAGGGAATGTAAATGCTTCCATTGCACTGCTCATAAAGTCCCAGCGGGCCAGCGTACTCTGTCAAATGCATCAAGAATCACCACCAACAAGGATAATTTCTTGCATTCTGCTTCCCTCCGAATCATCAATGTTGTGTTAATGTCAGATGTTTGCCTCCCATCCACAAAACCACATTGATCCATATCTATCAATTTTTGCATCACTTTTGCCCTTCCTTTAGCCATTATAGACATAAGCACTTAATAATCTTGAGTTAGTATTGAAATGGGCCTGTATGAAGCTGACTGTGATGGATCTTTACCCTCTCTAGGTGTTACAGCTACAACCTCTTTCTTCCAGGATGTTGGTACTTCTCTTCATATTAAAATATTGTTAAACAAAACCTTCCAGATCTTTATAATTTTTTTTCATGCTGGATTCCAAACTTTGACAGAAATACCATCTATTACTGGGGACTTTCCTTTAGATTGATTATACATCACCATTTTTATCTGAACGCCTCCTATCCTATTAGTAAATGAGCCTCATCTGCCTCTAACTTTGTCATGTTTAATTCTTCCATAAACATGTCCATTGGTATCTTTTCTTGGTTTCCATATTTCTTTGCTTTATACAGACTTTCATAGAATTTTTGAAATATTTCTAATACCTGTACAGAATCTCTTGATGTGAAGTTGTTCTATTTCGCCGTTCATTCTTAACTGATGGGTTCGGAGCCGATCCCTCGGCTCCAAGTCGGCCAGTTGCAAAATTCGAGGTCTTCAAATAGCTCGAGGCCAAGTCCCTATCCCATGATGCACCTAGAGTTACCCCAGATCTAGTTTGCTGCTGCAACAGATCGGAGGTTCTGCATTAGCTCGGGCCAGTAGTTTTTTTATTCTTTACTTAAAAATATTGCTAGTTAGATAGCTTTAGGTAGTTTAGAATAGTTATATAAAGCTCTTATAGCTTTTTGGTGTGCTTACCTACTTTATATCCCTTTCAACTAGTGTGCCTTAAAAAATTCTAGTTGGCCTCTTGTTTTAGGCCTAGTTTAAAAACCCTTTTTCTAAATATTAGTGTGTTTTTTCAGTGACCTTTTGTCGCAGTTTATACTTAATATGTAGACAGTTATAGTTATTTGCTGTGTGGTGTGTTTAGCCTTAATTACTGTTGAAGTTTGCAGTTGACAGTAATCTTTGTCATATATTATTCCTTAGACAATATTAGATAAGGTTTATTGCGTCTTAGCAGCTGTCCTATTTTTACTGCATAGTCTGCTTAGAATTTTCTTATTGTGTGCTTTAGACAGACTTTTTCTGTCACTTTAGCGTTTATATTAGTATTATTGTGTGTGTGTGTGTGTGTGTGTGTGTGTGTGTGTGTATGTATGACTTAGACTGATTTTATTTAAGGTTTGTGTGAATAATTACTGTTAAGAATTTTTTGTGGTGACAGCAATTTTTTCATTGGGATTACTATGGTTGACCAAGAGAAACATCCTAAGTCATGTTTTAAGACGTGCCCAAAATGTGGCCAAAAGATGTCTGTAACAGACAGTCATGTAAATTGTGTGTACTGTCTAGGAGCCCTGCATTTACAGGAGAGCTGTTCTATATGCCATTCCTTCTCCTCCAGGGTCCTACAGGAAAGGAAAAGAAAGTTAATAAACAGAGGTTTGTTGAAACCGTCCTTCCAAGATGCTTTGAGTGACCAAGGTGGATCCAGCAAGTCCTCAGTCTTCTAAGACTACGGAGTCAAAAAAATCGAAAAAAAACTTCGGCTCCACTACCATTGGAACCGACAGTCGTTTCTTTTCGGAGCTGGTCCCCAGTCTTGGAACCGGTATCCGAAGCTCCTAAAAGTCCGTTATTACACTCAGTACCATCTTCGGTGCGCTTATTTCAGTCCTCAATCGGCCTTTCTGATCTGGATGTGGATCGTGTGGTACAGAAGCTGTTATTGGCTCCGGCCTTGGCAAAAATTTTATCGGCTTCAACCCAAATGGCTTCGGAGTAGAAGACCCTTAAACCAGCTCAAACTGTTCGTCCTCAGAGCCATGGGGGTCCTTCAGAGCCATAGGAGTCAGACCTCTTGATTGTGGAACCCTCGAAGCCAACGTCTGCTCCAGTGTCTTCGGCTCCTTTCACTCTGACATCCTCAGTGCCGATTGAGGACTCTAGGAGCAGACGCACTCTGGTCGGGTCCGGGGAGGAAATTCGGGCAAACTTGTCGGTTCTGACTCTGCCTCTTGGAGCTTTGGCTCGGATGAGCTCGGCTCCTACCTCTGGTTCAATGCCCACTGTCCTGGTGCCGGGGCTATCAGTGGTTTCCTCAGATCCGTCAGTTCCCTTGCATCGGAGCAGAGGTGCTTTCGATGCCATGAGGAGAGTCATGTCTGCTAAGACATCCTCAACCTCTGGTCTGGCTTCCTGCTCCCCTAAAATGCCTGTGTCTGCTTCTTCCTCGCACGTCCTGACCAAGCGTAGAGACCCAGAGCCTCAGGAAGCCCCATTGGGTGGCCCTTGCTCTTCTGAGACCTCACCAGAAGCTCCCACTGATGAGGTTCCCAGGAAGAGATTGTGTAAGAGGAAACATCTAGACTCCCCCCAGGAGTCTCTAACATCTGATACTGACTTAAGATGAGTCAGAAGGGTCCCCATGGTCCCCTTCTGAAGATATCTCATTCGCTGAGATACTTGAAATCCTGAAATAGAGGGGTGACTGGCAGTCCAAAAACCCTACTGAGGATGAGTCAGTTCTCGTGAAGGATTCTAATCTCAGCCCTCCAGCTCTTGGGGGTGTCTGTCCTTCGATGAGCTGATGCAGCTGGTCACACGAAGGGCGTGGGAGTCTCTGGATACTATGGAGCCTGTCCCTAGGAGGCCTAATAAGTTCATTTCTGCCCCCCTTGACAAATCTTTCTTAACAAAAGGTGTTCCAGTTGATGCCATGGTGGTGGCGGCAGCCACTAGAAAGGAAATGTCTGAAACTTCATCTACCCATCCTCCTAACAGAGACTCCAGGATCATGGGTAGATATGGGAAGCGCATGTTTAGCTCAGAGACTTTTGCTCTTAGTTTGCTCAGCTATTTAACCCATTTTGCCAGGTTACAAAGATATCTCCTTAAAGAGTTAGGAGATACTCTTCATGGTACAGTAGCTGCAGGAACTACCGACAAAGTTGCCTCCCAGCTTGCTACCCTCAGTTCTATAGTAAACTCATCAATGCTTCTCATCTGATATGTAGCTGATGGAATGAGTAGGGCAGTGGGTACAGGAGTTGCTCTTAGCAGACACTCCTGGATGCGCTTGTGTTCCTTCGCGGAGCCCTTCATGTCATCCTTTGTGAATATTCCCTTTGATGGCTTGTCCCTTTTCGGGCCTAAAGTGTAGGAAACCTTAACCAGGTGTGAGCAGGATGGAAAGACTCTGTCTGCTGTTGGGGTCCATTTTTCCACTCCTACTAGACCCTACCCTAAGGGTCAAAGGGTAGGAAAAATGTGGTTCTGAAAAGCCCAAGGAGCCTTTCAGGACACACGTGGTGAACTCCCCTCCAGCGGCAGAGGAGGGGGCAATAATGGAAGACGCTGCCCTAGCGGCAGAGGGGCAACACCAGGGCGACAGAGATCACTTCTCTGGGAAGCCCTACCAGCGCTCCTGAAAGGAGGACCGACTGTCCTGCTCTGGAGGCATTCGGGGGTCGCTTATCTTTGTACCCAGATGTCTGGCTCAAAATAACAAAAGACAGCTGGTACAAAGTATCATTTCCAGAGGATACTTCATCCCATTCGCCACACCATTCCACCCAGTTACAGGGAACAATCAACAATAGAGGTCCAAACGTTGCTAAGAAAGAGTCATCCAACCAGTCCCATCAGACCAGACAGGATCCGGAACTTACTCAAGATTCTTTTTAGTTCCAAAAGAGACGGGGGACTGGAGACCCATATTGGACCTCAGCCGACTGAACAAATATGTAAAGAAAGATAAGTTCCGGATGGTCGAGCTTCAGCCTATACTTCCCTTCTTAGGGAAAGACAATTGGATGTACTCGATAGATCTCAAGGATGTGTACTACCGCATAAAAATGTCCAGGCCATCCAGGGATCATCTACGCTTCC
The DNA here is from genome assembly GCF_019279795.1 of Protopterus annectens. Taxonomy (NCBI): domain Eukaryota; kingdom Metazoa; phylum Chordata; order Ceratodontiformes; family Protopteridae; genus Protopterus; species Protopterus annectens. The sequence continues at coordinate 187,437,011 of NC_056728.1, read as the reverse complement.
TGCTGGGAGTCAGTCATTACCAGTTTCGAGCCCTGCCCTTTGGTCTCACTACAGCCCCCAGTGTGTTCACCAAATGCATGACAGTGGTCACGGCTCACCTGAGACGTTTAGGATTCCAGGTGTTTCCGTACCTAGGTGATTGGCTCCTTACCGCCCCACCAGGCATCAACTCATTCAGGCCAGGGAGTCCACTCTGTCACTCTGCAATTAACTGGGCATTAAAATCAGCACTAAAAAAAAATCTGCCTTGTCGCCATCACAGCATATCGTTTTTATCAGGGCAGAACTGGACACCACCACCACCACCACACTAAGGCTTCCAATAGAAAGAGGCTTTCTTCTTCGTCAGCATGTCGGTGTTCTGATATCCAAAGACAGAGCACCAGCATCAGAAGTTCTGAAATTGTTAGGCCTGATGGCAGCAGCAATTCAAGCCATACCACTAGCTCGTATGCACAAGCAGATACTACAATGGCTGTTCACTCAGTGGTCTTACCAAGAGCTTCCCATGTCTCACATGATAATGATCACAAATTCTTGCAAAAAGGATCTTCAGTAGTGGTTGACCTCACGTCATGTCACAATAGGACGCCCGTTTGTGCTACCCCCTCCAGCAGCCATAGTGACCACGGGCTCTTCCCTGATAGGGGGATGGGGGTATTTTCAGGGAAAGACAGCCCAAGGAACATGGACCGATCAAGAGACACATCTGCATATCAATGTCCTAGAGATGAGAGCAGTAATTTTGGTGCTGAATTACTTTCAGGACTCTCTTCCTTTGGGTACAATTGCAATTCAGACAACATGTCGGTGGTCTGGTATTTGAACAAACAAGGAGGAACCAGGTCTTGCCCCCTTTGTCGTGAGGCTTTCAGAGTTTGGCAGTGGACTGTTTCCACCCAGCGCTTTCTGTTGGCAACACACATCCCGGGGAAATCCAACATGATAGCAGACAAGCTGAGCAGGAGCAATTGTGTTGCCCCACGAGTGGTCCCTCAAGAAAGAAATAGCGGACTGGATATTCTGCAGGTTTGGCCAGCCTTGCTGCGACCTTTTTGCCAGTCACATGAACATGAAATGCAGAAGCTACTTTGCCCTGATTCCCCCTCTGGGAGAAGCCCCAAGGGACGCACTCGTACACGATTGGCCTCTGGGTCTCCACTATTCCTTTCCACCAGTCCAGTTGATACCCAAGGTTCTACAGAAAGCAAAAATCCTGGGAAGGACCATCATTCTAATAGCCCCTCATGGGCCTTGTCAGATTTGGTTCCCCTTCCTTCGACTTCATCTTTATGAAGACCCTTGGATTCTGGACCCAGTTCCGGACCTTCTGACACACTGGTCGGGGGAACTTCATCCCTCTCTGCAGTCCCTAAAGCTGACAGCTTGGCTGCTCCAATTTCCATCATAGTAGCCAGGTTCCATAACCTTTCCAATGAGACTAAACAAATTCTCTTATTCTCTCATAAATCTTCTACTAGGAAGCTCTATCTTAGCAAATGGAAACATTTTTCTATGTGGGCCTCTAAAAACAATATTGATCCCCATATGGCCTCCATTTTAGAGTTCATGACTATGATTTTTAACAAAGGAGCTTCAGCAGCAACAGTCCGTGTTCCACTGGCTGCTATTTCTAATTTTCATCTTGGATTTGAAGGACTGAATATTATGTCACACAGGCTATCCAAAGCCTTTCTCAAAGGGACCTTTCATATTAGATCACCTGTGAAATCTCCCTATTCTCCATGAAATCTAAATGTTATGCTTTCCCGCATAATTCTTCCGCCATTTGAACCAGCTTCCTCTTGTGACCTCAAATGTTTGTCATGGAAAACCATCTTTTTAGTAGCTATTACTTTTGCCCGCAGAGTGTCAGAGCTTCAGGCTTTATCTATCAAGCCTCCTTATTTGATATTCCATGCTGATAAGAGTCTCACTTAGAACATACCCCTCATTCTTGCCCAAAGTTTGCACTGAAACTAATCTCAACCAAATTATTGATTTGCCAGTCTTTTTCCCCAACCATTCAAACAATTTAGAGTACATGCTGCACAAACTTGATGTTCACAGACAGCTCAGATTTTATTTGGATAGAACAAAAGATTTCAGAAAATCAGACAAGCTTTTTGTTTCATTTTCAGACTCCAAGAAGGGTAGACCACTGGCTAAAACAACTCTATCTAAATGGTTATCTGATTGTATCACCTTTGCTTATTCAGCTGCCTATATGCCCTTGCAGCATAAAATTAAAGCTCATTCAACAAGAGCAGTTTCTACATCATCTGCCTTTTCTGCCAGACTTCCTATTGATAATATTTGCGCAGCAGCCACTTGGTCATAAACCTCATACCTTTATCACTCATTACAAAGTTGACAAGGCCTCCAGGGACAGGGCCTCCTTTGGATCCACGGTCCTGAGAAAGATACTCCCGTGAGCCACCAGAGTTTGATGGTGTTTGGGACTTTGTTATTCCACTCCTGCCCTGCTTGAAAAGGGAGTTAGACTGGTGGATACTTCAGGTTGCAAGGAACCCATGCCTGCTCTTACAACCACCTCTCCCCACTCAGGAGCTGTACATGGATGCTTCAGATTTAGGATGGGGAGCAGCAGTGGAATCGTTGAAGGTCAGAGATGTGTGGACTCCAGGCCAAACTTGGGAGCACATCAACATAAAGGAGATGAGGGCCTTGATTTTCACCTTCCAAATCAAGCCTACGCTTTCTCCAGGGTTCCTAAGGTGGTTCACAGACAATACCACATCCTCTGATATGTCAACAAACAGAGGGGAGGGGGCACATCTTAGCTCTTGTGCAGGCTGGCTTTACAGGCCTGGGAGCTAGGCTTGCAGAGTCAAATGTCTCTTCAGGCTGTCTATATCCCCTCTACTCAGAATGTTGTGGCAGGCACACTCAGCAGGTCCATGACTCAATCCCACAAATGGATGTTACACAGGGATGTCTTTCTGGACATGGTCCATCGATGGGGTATACCTCAGATAGCTCTGCCTCCCCCATGAACAGACAACTTCCCAAATTTTGTGCCAGGATCCCACATCCCTTGGCATGGAAGGTGGATGCTGTTTCTTTTTCTTGAAAGGGGATGTCTTTGTATGCATTCCCCCCTTCCCACTTCTCCAAAAGGTCCTTCTGAAAATCCAGTGGAAGCAGTCAGAAATCTTGCTGGTAACCCCATTTTGGCAAAGACAGCATTGGTTCCCCCTCCTCCTGCATTTAGCCAAGGGCAGTTACCACAAGTTACCTTACAGAATAGACCTACTCACACAGGACAAGCAAACTCTAGTAGAGCCACAGATGTCAATTCTAAACCTGACTCTGTGGGTGATAGGGTTTTGAGTCCCTTCAGGCACTTTTTTTTTTGGAGGATGCGCTTCAAGTTTTGCAGGAGGCCAGAAAACCCACAATTGGCAAATCCTACTTTTCCAAATGGAAGAGGTTTTCCATCTGGTGTCTCAAAAAGGATTTTACTTAGTATTGCCCTGAATATAGTTGTAACTAGCTCTGTTTGCAGTTATGGAAGTGTGATAAAGTTACAATTTGTTGTAATAATTTAGGTTACAGCTGTAACTGTGTTTTTGTAACATCTTTACCTGCTCCTTAATGTTGTAGTGTCTGCATTACCACCTTTTCTCACGCTCTCTCTATTACCAGCTCTGTGTTCCAGTCTGTCCCTGCGCCAAACACTTGCATTTACCCAGGCGGATGCCTCTGAAGACCTGTGCTAAAGGAATAACTAAACAGCTCCCTGAGAGACTTTATTTCCCTTTATAAACCAAGTGAAAGTATGTATTGATTCAGATAGATATAAATTCCATCTATATGATTGTTTAGACTCTTCTAAGCTAGGCAAGCTTCACAGGCAGGACAGCCAGCAGCCAACCACCCCCTCAGCCATTTACTTCCGTGCTTTTATATGATTCTTACCTCTCCCTATCCTCCCTGTTATATTCACTTGTTCTCCCTCACATCCCCCTAACCTGAATAAACTAGCAAGGGACCTCTCTTTGCTATCACCCGACAGCCCACTAGACACTGTCTCTAACACAGCTTGCTGTATTGCATTGCCTACCCCATTGCTGTATCCTCTCGCTCTTCACTAGCTCTCAGTTCTTCTCGGACTAACTTACCTTCCAACTCCCCTTAGTCAAAAGGTACCCTTGTTCAGCTTCTTCTCCTCTAATCATCCTGATTTCCTTCCCACTTAACTGTGTGCTTTCTTCTACAGTCCCCCATATTTAGACCTACCTCAGGATCTCTCTCTTCACTGATCGTCTTCCACCATACTCTGCTATCTTGGCTCATCCCTCTCTGTTCGCCCTTTGGGCTCACTCCGCTCCCCTACCCTGCCCCCAAATCTCACCCGCCCCCACTACTCCTACATTTATTCCTCTAGAAGACACACCCTCACTTCACAAACTCCAATCAAACACACCTCATCATTAACACCCTCAACCCCTTTGTCATCACTTCACACCTACTCATAACATAACTTAACTTCTCTACCTCTGATAGTCATGCTACTACTTCTCACTTGCGCTACAAATCTAACCCTTATTACCTCTCTTATCTCCCATACCTTTAAAATGCATACATTAATCCCTTCACAACTCCAGCTACTGATCTGCATCTCTCTCCTACCTCCTCTAGCCACTACCTATCTCCTAACTTTATATGAACAACCAATCCACTACTCCCTAACCTTTCCCTCCTTACACACCTCTTCACCTATACTCCATTTATTCTCAACTTCCATAAACCTAACTTATAAAGCCAGCTACCAACTAACCAAATACCACAGACTTGTACATATCAAGTTTAACAACCTCAAAACTAAAAAATCACTAGTCTGCCTCTATAAGCCTCTCCAGCCTAAACAATTAAATACTTATCCATGCTCTCTTGGATGGGGACATTCATCCTAACCCCGACCCTCAACATACCTATTCTGCAGGAAACACTAATCAAGATATAACTACTACCCCTTACCTACCAAACCTGGCAACTCACTCTCTGTTGCTCATGTCAATAATCGTAGTATTTGTAACAAAATTGCTCAAGTTCATGTCCTCTTAGCTGTCCACCGATTTGCCATACTTTGCTTATCAGAAACATGGCTAAAACCAAACATTAAAGACAATGAAATTACCCCACCCGGGTATAATATTATAAGACATGACCGCCTAGCCAAAAAGGGAGGAGGAGTTGCTATTCTTTATAAAGCTAACCTTCAAATCAGTACTATATATCCCAGCCTTCCCCTAGACAATAGTACCGAAATTATTAGCCTAAAGCTTCAACTCAACAAAAATAAAGCCATAAATATTATTTGTACATACCTTCCCCCAGGAAATAACATTAACACGCTTGAAAACATCCTTAACTGGCTCTCCTCTAACCTCAGGTTATAAACCTTGTAATAAATACTGGAGCTTTTCTCCCCGGGCCTCTACTGAAAATGGACATATATCCAGCTAGACTAGCCCGGTCAACAAATGTAAAATAAAATAAATAAAAATAATAAATTTACATCAATTGTTGATGTCCCAGTAGTCTTGTCCTATTTGTGTGAATTGATGGAGTGGGCTGTCTTACTCTTAAGTTAAAGCCCATCTTTGTGCTATCTCTGCATGTCTGCCTGTCTCCACCTTTAGCTTCTAGACTGGAAGTTAAATGCTTCTTAAAAGGCGTCTTTTACATCAGACCACCAAGGAAAGCAGTTCCCCCTCCTTGGGATCTCAACTTTGTCTTGTAGAAACTTTCTCTGGCCCCCTCTGAGTCAGCAAGTTCCTCTTCTCTGCAACATTATACCTGGAAAACTGTTCTTCTCGTGGCCAGTACTTCTGTCATATGGTTATCTGAATTACAAGCTCTGATGTCTACCTCCCCCTTCACAGTCTTCCATAGGGGTACGGTCTATCTACACACTAATCCCTCCTTTTATGCCCAAGGTAGTTAGAGTGATCTCTCAATCAGTCTATTTACCTTCTGACCTTTTCCCTTCTCTTCAGTCCTCCAGTGAGACGATTCTGCACACTTTAGACTTGCATAGGCAACTCAGATACTACTTGAACAAAACCAAACATATCCATAAATCTGAATGCCTGGTTGTTTATCAAGCAAGGACCCTGGGTCATCCTATTTCCAAGAAGACTATCTCCTCTTGGATTTCAAAAGGTGTTTCCTTCTGTTATACAGCCAATGGAAAGAATCTGTCCTCTCCTGTTAGGGCACATTCTGCTAGGGCATTGTCTTCCTCTGGAGCTTTCTTTAAAGAGTTGGACACTTGCTGTATCCTGCAGGCAGCTACCTGGTTTTCTATTCATACCTTCACTAAACACTATAAACTAGGTGTCATTTCCATGCCCAAGGTTGGTTTTGCCAGAGCTATTCTGCATGGTTTTGTGGAAAATGCTTTTGCTCCTTCTCCCAATTCATCCTTTGCATGAACTTTGGCACTCTTCCTCATGTTATGAATACTGCAGCATATGAATAGAAGGACATAGAAAAGTTGTGTAAAATGTTACCATAACCATAGATGTCCTTCTCTTCTGTATGCAGCAGTGTTACTCCCCTCTTCCTCCCCCCCTGATGTTTGCCTGGCGGCATGTTTTCCCCACCAGAGATCGGGCTGGTGCTTTTTGCGGCATTCATTTCTGAGGTTGGTATCTGCTTTATACCCGTTTCTTTATGGCTGGCGTACATTTGCTGATGTGAGTCATCACATGTACCTCACAGTAGCATTAAAGTTTTGTATAATGGGTGGATGTATAAGTCAGACCCCCCCCATGTTATGAGTACTGCAGCATATAGAAGAGAAGGACATCTGCCTGTGGTTATGGTAAGATTTTACACAACTATTCTTTCCTTCCAGCTTCTCTAGTACAGCTGAAAATCTCAGGTTTTCTCATGGGCTCATAGGTTCATACTAGGCTATCTGCCCTAGGGCATTTATAAGCCTAGCCAGAGTGTGTTTGGCTTTTGCCACCCATTTTAAATTAATTTTGCTATGCCCTTTTTCGAGGTTAGTATACTGTGCCTCTGTCTAACAGTGACACAGAAGTGATACCCGGGGTAAACCTACGATCTCCCATCCACTCATCAAGATTCCTCTTTAAGAGAGTCAGTGAGGGACTCTGCCTAACCTGGACTGGGATTTTATTCCAGAGTGAAGGGAAGCCTCTGGGTTATGAATCTGTCCCTCCAGCATGTCCTATTTATTTCAGTGCTGAGATTCAAGTCTCTCGAGCGCGTAGCTCGATGGGATTTGGATTTTCTGAGGTGCAGCATGTCCATTAATTCCAGGTTGGACATGGCTGTAAACGTCAGGCACAGATCGCCTCTGAGCAGGCGGTATGCCACTGAGTAGAGCTGAAGTTTCTTTAACCGGGCAGCATATGGCATCTGTTTGAGCCCTTTGATCCTCTTGGTGAGGTACTTTTGGGGTCTTACCAGTTGCTGCAGGTGTCTGGTAAGGTACATCCCAAAAGGAGCATTGTACTTAATTATGGGCCTGATGAGGGATGAGTAAAGAGGCACGATGACCTCCCCTGATCTAGATGTGAATCCCTTCTTGATTAGGTGGGTTATATAAAATGTTTTTCTAACCATTTGGCCACGTGGTTTTCAAATGAGAGATAGCTATCAACTTGGGTCCCCAGGTCCCTAATTACTTCTTCTGTACTTAATGGATTACCACCTATGTGGTAATTTGTGGTCAGTTTGTTTTTGCCAAAGGGGATGACCATACACTTTTTGGCGTTTAGCTGGAGGCCATGGCTCTGGCACCAGTTGTCTGTTTCTATGAGGCCCTTTTGTAGGATGCTTGTGTTTGGAATTATCTGGGAATTCCCAACCAGTTTCCTAACATAACTAAAGAAAGCCTTGTGATTATCCTTAGTGTCCTGTGCAATTTATCTCTCGAAGCTGGCCTTAGATGATTTTATGAGTGCCCGTAGTTTTTTGCTAATACTGATCAGAGATGCCTTCCCTTTTTGGGATTTTGCTCCGTCATGTAGTAGCTTCCTCCTTCTATTGTATAGTTTGTTTATGGCTGGGGTTCACCAGACAGGATGCCTGCCTTTGGAGGATTGGGTCTTGGTTTTATCTGGGATTGCATGATCCATGCATTCCTGAAGGTGTTCATAGAATGCGTTTATAAAGGATTCTGCGATCTGGGCCATATTTTCCACAGGCCCGGGGGCTTTGAAGGATTCCACCTCGGTTTTGAGGAGTGTGAAATTTGCTTTAGAGAAGTTTTTCACTGTGGTTTTCTGGGCAGGGGGTGGGGTCGGGATTTGAATATCCAGTGAGATTAGTTTATGGTCTGATCTTACCAGTGAGGGATACACTTCTGGTCTGGAGCATAGAACCCCCATGTTGGTGATGATCATGTTTTGTCTTCTAATTCTATTAGCTTCTCTAGTACAGCTGAAAATCTGGGGTCGGGATTTGAATATCCAGTGAGATTAGTTTATGGTCTGATCTTACCAGTGAGGGATACACTTCTGGTCTGGAGCATAGAGCCCCCATGTTGGTGATGATCATGTTTTGTCTTCTAATTCTATTAGCTTCTCTAGTACAGCTGAAAATCTCAGGTTTTCTCTACATGTTTTGTCCTCTAATTCTATTATTTTTTTATTTGAAACGCCTCTTCTTGAGTAGTCTCATGATCATCCAGCCTGTTCTTCATTTTGACCTCTGATTTTTGCATTTTTATCACCTCATCTGAATATCTGTTAAAAGCTTCTTCCATTTTTTCCAGGTTTTTGTTGTTTGAGTTGATGTCCTCCATCAGTTTTTCATTTATTTTAACCAGGTCTGTGTGCAGTTGTCTTATACTTTCATGTGGGTTACTGGAAGTCATGTTAAGAGCTTGTACTGCTTTTTTGCTGAACAGCTGCAGTACTTTTCCCACTCAGTGTTTTTTCCTAACTTTTGTAGCTGTTTTTTTTTTTTTTCCAGGTCGTCTGTTTTTCTTCCTGGCATCCAGGCAGTGCACTTGCTAGCCTGTTACTGAAATTTCTCCAGAAACAAAAAAGTCCACTAGTCTTCTCTGACGAGTTTCTGAATTAAGCTGCTAATCAGTGTGCAGCCATCTTGGAATTCTAATCATCCAATTCTTGAAGGAGATTGTGTTGGAGGATGGGACTGAACAGCCATTGGTAGCTCCTCTTCTCTGAATAGAGGATTTCAACTTGATCTGCTGTAGTGCCTTGTGCAAGGTGGGATGTGTCAGGAAGAGCCAGAGACATGCATATCCACTGAGTAGTACATTGATGCTGAGTTCGGTGTGTGTTAATGTATTTTAACATTCATGTGACTGCTTGGCCAGAGCTTTAGAATAGCCACATCAGGCTGCTGTATGGGTGTGCCTTAGGCCCGGGCAATACTAGGCATCTTGTATGACTTCCTGGGTGAAGGCCTGTTTTCCACTTGGCATTCGTAATAAGGCGCTTGTTCTATACAAGTATATACACTGCAAAGAAAATTTCTTCTACAGATTGGGGTCCCCACTAGGATGCTGTGACCTACATTTTAGGAATAATGTTTTAATTAAACAGCAGAGGGCTCTTTGTCAATGGACATGATGGGAAGTAATTGCAGTTCACTCTTCCCTAATTTTAATTGTTAAATATTGGCAGAGAGTAAAATAGTGAACGGTAGTAATACTTGGCTCTGTAGTAGTTCTCTTTGAGTGGCTTTAACACGTGTTTGTTTTGTTTGCACAGCATGAATTCCATGAATTGTCAAAGCTGTCTTACAGATGTTTGTCTTGTTGCTAAAACAATGGTCACCTTGTTGCTAAAACAATTGATGAGGCTAGATCCTGTTTATCAGAAAACATTATTGAGTTGTGGTTTCACATTCTATCCAAGTGTTGCAGCTGCATGGTGCTGTGCACACCCGTCAGCATCCTCTGCATTCATGCCTTTTTATATTCTGATTACAAAAAAACAGAAAGGAAAATGGCAGTTATATAATGAAATCCACTAGATCAAATATTTGTTTATTTTATTTCATTTGCTTCCATTTGTTAACCAGAAATAGTCCAACTGAGCTGTAGTAGCCCCTTTTCTATGGAGTCCTGAGGAGGAGAGCTCCACAATTGTCATAAAAAAATGCAGTTAATGTAACCTAAAAAGTGACTGCATACAGTAATCTCTTGTATTCATTCAGACAGTATAGTGTGTAATAATCAAAGGTAATGGAAAAAGAAAGTTTGTCACTGAACTGTATGATAAAATACAAAAGATAAATGAATATGTATGTCTGCCTATATACACACAAAAAACTATACATATATATATATATATATATATATATATATATATATATATATATATATATATAAGTGTGTGTGTATATATATCTGAGAATCTACTTCAGTAGATCAAACATGCACATAACCAAATGCTTAATACCGAGAATTGAAAGACAAAAGTCTAAAATAACAAAAGTAAACTTCATTGAAAATTATAATAAAATATGTACTGTGCATGTCTGAGAACACTTGGACTTCCTGAGTGGAGACTGCGGAACAAAGACAACTGGTGCTCCTTTGAAACACTTGATTGAAATTAAAATGTACTGTTTTCAATGTTTCCAAATGAGAGTGCGGTGCAGTAAAGATTGAAAATTTACCATTTTCTCCACTGTAGTGCAATCTCAAGAGTTGGTATATATAATTTGCAGGGGGTGTGTTGGGCACAGCCCTCCACATGGCGGTGTAGGGGGCACAGCCCCTCCTGTAAAAACATTGAGAGCAGTATATTTTAATTTCAATCAAGTGTTTCAATGGAGCACCCATTGTCTTTGCTTTGCGATCTTCATTCAGGAAGTCAGAGTGTTCTCATACATGCACAGTGCATATTTCATTATTACAACTTTCTATATAGTTTACTTTCTTTATTTTAGACTTTGTTTTCTTGTCTTGGTATTAAGCATTTTGGTTATGTGCCTGTTCGATCTACTGAATCATATTCATATATATATATATATATATATATATATATATATATATATATATATATATATATACACACACACACACACACACACACACACACACGGAGCACACATTAACGGGAAATATTTTTTAGAGAAGGTTAGTAAAATAAAATAGAAAAGTTAGAAATGTTATGAAATTCTCATGTCTAATAAAGAATTGACAGAATAGGAAAGTTAATGTAAAAGAAGAATGGGAATGTAAGGTGTAGTAATGCAGAGAGATGAGAAGGAAAGTTAAGTAAATTCATTTTAAACAGGAGTTCGTGATCATAAGGAGGGAAAAGGGATTGTGTGTGTGCTGGGGGTGGGTGGGACTATGGTATGTAGAGGAGAAGATGAGATAGGTGCAAAGCATTTTGAGTGGAACAATATTCATTATTTGCTGTGTTTTTTATAGGTGTATATGTTTTTTGTTCACTAGCAAAGTAATTAAGTTATAGAAGAACTGTGGTTATAGTGAGTGCTTGTTTTGTTAGTAGCTTTACAACGCTTATAAATTGTTGTGTATTGATTTCTGTTGGTATTATTGTTGGAATTTCATTTCATTTTGAGCCACTTAAACTGAGCAGAGGGCATTACCCAAGTGATTGAATGATTTAATGGTGATAAATTTGTTTTGGTTTATGGATTTGAAGACCTAGATGGTTTGTATATTTGTTGTGTATTAAGAAGGGCTGGTGATTTGTCAGGCTTAAATAGGATATTTATGTACCATTTTTAGTTGTAAAAGTGCAAAGGTGTTTTATAGGGACAGCCATCCAATTCTTTGTAATCCTTGGCAATGAAGTGTCTTTTGAGGTAGGTTTGCAGTGGACCTGGCAGTGTTGTAGCAGGTATATTTAGATATGTTATAGTTTTATTGATTTATTTATATACAGTAAACTCTCAGTTAACCAGAACTCAAGCAACCGGCAAAAAAAAAAAAAAATTGAAGTACAGTACAGTTTTCATGTGTGACTCTGTTTCCCTCCAGCAGAAACTTACCTTATGTTTTACAGTTTTAAAAAGGAAGATAGGAATAAATTCCCTCTTCCCACAACCTGAGATTAAGTCAAACCAAACAAATAGTATAGGGTACGGTATTAGTCATGCCTATTTTTAATAGTAACTCTCAAGCAACCAGAAATTACAGTTATTTGGCATGTACCAATCCCCATGTGTGCCAGTTAACTGAGACTTTACTGTATTTAAAAATATGGACCCATTTTCAGCCATGACCAGTTATGAAAATTGTGAATTCCAAAAAACAAACTAACGTAACAGTATTTGAGTACAAAATCTTTCAATACAGGAACAAAATAGTATTTTGTACAGAAGTCAGAAGAAATGCAGATAAAGTAAAATCAAGAAAAGTATGATCTTAGGACATGATAGAATTAAGTGTAGTATAGATCAAGCAAAGAACTGTCTAGCTTTTTCAGTATGAAGAAGGTAATTGTAGGGATTGATGTGTACTTTATTTCTCTTAGTACCAGATCTCCTGGTGGCAGTACAGAAATGGCTTTCAGACAGTTCAAAGCTGACCTTCAGAAACTACCAAGATTACCAAATGATAACACACGTTCCTTCTCCAGCTTGCCTTATTTCTGGATTGTGAAGTCTTTGAATAATGAAAAATCCAGAAAATACATTCTTATAATTTTTTTGTACTTATGAAAAGCAGAGACTAAAACAAACCAGATCATCATCTATTAATTTGAATCATTTCAAGTGTTTACCTTAAGTTACATAAAGTAGGTCACCTCAGCATCTTGTTCCTTAACCTGTGCATTGGATTGCTTAGTAAAGTGTATGCCTTCTTCATCTAAACTAAAAACATGTACCAAGAAATGCATCACACAGCTTGGGCTGGATTAAATGCTGCTTATTGGGTAGGTGCTGGATGTTTTGTTCTCTGTCTGAGTAGGATATGATTGAAGACCAGTTCCCATTGTACCATATCTCATGGAGCCAGCACCACCATTCAGTGTGCTGATGTAGAAGATTGCCTTCACAGGCAAAGCAGCTATACTTCATCGTTTTTAATGGACTGAAGATAAATCTGTTTGATATTCATTACAGTGTCTGGAAATTGGAGACCTGGAGACAAGCGAGTGAGATCAACATTCACTATGTTGTCAGGCATAAGGCTTTCAATCTTGTTAACAGTAGCAGTGAATGGGCTGCTAGGTAGGTGTGTAGATGTCATGAGTATCCATAGGTGCATGATTCAGAAACGTCCCACTACGTACTGTAAAGGGAAATATACCAATTGTTACTAGTCAATAGATAGCAACTTCTGTCACTGTCTGCAGCCTAGAACAAAGCATCCACTATGTGTATGGCCACAGTGTACCACAGCCTAGACTGTATAGCACACAACAGAGTATCAGTACTCACAACACATGTGCAAGCCTTGTATGTGTAGGTCACACCGTCATAGGTGTAACACATAATGTGTGCAAACGTATAGTTCCAGCCATGCAGGTATTTAGCCACCTTAATATGTCCACTGCGGAGGTAAGATCAGGAAACTTTATTCTAAGCTGCATATGTGACATTCTTTTTTAACATTTTTATTAAGTCACAGTTTACATTGTGGCATACATACACACACCCTCTAACAGAAAAGAAAACAAGCCATAGTGACATTTTCATTATTTTAACGCAGTATACATGTTTTCTTTTTAACGATTGTCCTTCACAACATTACATTAATGGCTAAATTCCTACCTTCCCTTAAACCTTATTCCTCCCCTCGAAAATTTATTCTACATGTATTGATCCCACAAGTTCCATTTATTTGTGTGTAATTTGCTGCCTTTTCTAAAGTGTCTGCCTTCAATTCTTTTTATCTTCTTTACAACATTCAGTACTTCAATTACAGTTCATTTATATTTTGATTTCTATTTTCTAGTAGTTGCTTTTTTGGCAGCCAATAGTATTAAACTTTGCGAGGTGTTATGGTTTCTAGGAAATTCAGATCCAGTGTCCCACATCAAAACAATCATTTCCTTAAACACAACCATTTATCCTTCAATATTTCTATCAGAGCACTTTGTAGGGAATTTTTGAGATCTGCCAACTTATTAGATCCAAAAAACAAAAAAAAAGGTTCCCAATAGCCTCTCTCTTTTCCATCATACCTCCAGCATTTGCTGTATACCTGCGGAAAAAAAATCTCTGAAGTTTGCTTGGGGTACCAATATACCTATGTAAACACTTCAGAGCAAAACCTAAATCAACTTGTTTTTATTGCATACTTGGGAGCCATACAGATATTCTCCCATTGTTTGTAAATTGCCTTTCCAGTTTCTCTTGGCAGTCTTTTCTAACCTCCTTTGATTGGCTCATGTAATTATGCAGTATTTTATAGGCCCTTTAATTATCCCTTTTTTTGATGGTAGCTTCTGTTCTAGTCTCAAATGAAAACTGTACAATAAACAGCCTTCCACTTGGCACTCTCCTTCTACAATAGCCTGTCTTCCATTTGGCAATCCCCTTCTACAATAGCCTGTCTTCCACTTGGCACTCACTTCCTACAGTAGCCTGTTTTTCACTTGGCACTTCCCTATCATTTTCTCTATTTATACTCTGATAATTCCTGGTGGGGAAGGCAGTCTGTACACTGCAGTCCAAACTTTTGCTTGGCCTCATCCCTCTTGTTTAGCTTTCCACACTCTACTTATTTGCCCCCAACACTTTGGTTCCTTTACCAATTTTCTCCAGTAAATTCTGGCCTTCTCTTGCCTTTTTTGTGTACCCCTACTTGGACTCATCCCTATTTGCAAAATCTCTTTTCCAGTGTTGGCTTAGTTCTTCGAATATTGATTCATCAAGTAACAAAGTATTCTGTGTGGTGCATCCAAAATCCCATTCTCTCCTTACTTCTTGAATTTCCCCATTTCATCATTATCCTTCCCACTATGATTCATAACATCTTTGTGTTGTGTATATGAGCTTTCACTGAGTAGCTTTAAAGTATCCCTTCAAATCAGGTAATCCTAAACAACTTTATTCTATGGGAGTATTAACTTAAAAAACCTTTCCCGACTAAATTCCTTTATCTCGCCCACAACTTTTCCTTTGCTTGTTAAAAGTCTACCTGACCAGTATAATAAAACTATAGCGACTAAAACATTTTACTGCTTGTATATTACTATCCCTATCCACAGACAAGAGCTTCATGTTTCCCAGTCTATGTATTATCTTTTGTTTAGTCTCTTCTCACATATCTTTAGCATTCTTACCAAAATCCTTTTCATTCAAGGTTGGGAGGGTGACCTAATGGTTAAGGTGTTTGCCTTACAAACACAAGGTGCAGGGTTTGAGTCTCACAAGGGATAATTGGCTAGTCTTAAAATGGCTTGCAAGGGCAGTTAGCCTAGTACTAATCTATGAACCTATTCTCTATACATAAATACTTCATCTTACGTCCCTATAAATGAGTATTGCTGAACCAATGCATATGTGGGTACACAGTTTCCAGCTACACCTTTTGTTTGGACTTCATTCATTTTACATCCCAAAAAGACTTCTAACTGTCTGAAAATGTTCCACAACACCAAAATAGTTTCTGAAATTTCCAAGCAGAAAATAATATAATCTGCAAGTAAAGCTAGCTTTTCTTGATTGCTGTAACATTTATATCCTTATTTTCATTACCAGTGGCTCTAAATCTGCGGCAAATAAAGGGAAAAGAGAACCCCCGCCTTGTTCCTGTGTTCAGTTACAGCTTGTCGGTGAAAAACCTTCCCATCTTACTGCTTATCTCTGACCATTCATATGTCCTCCTAATTAAGTCTTTCATTCTGTCGAGGAATGCAAATGCTACCACTGCTTTGCTCATAAAATCAACATGACTCTGTATAGTGCTTTCTCTTCAAGACCCTGCAACAATAGTGATGTTTTCTTATATACTGCTTCTGTCTTCATCATCATAGTTGATGTAAAATGTTTGCCCCCCCAAGCAGCAAATTCATACCTCTCAACTGTACAGATTTTCGCAGAATGTCCAGATTTTTGCCTCATATTTTTGGTCGTTTTCATAACATTATGATTTTCTGGCAAATTAGTGACAAATCATTAAAGACTGAAGTTAGAAAATAATAGAAATTTGAGTTTCAGACTTAATACCCTCCACAAAATTTGTGCTAATTCAAAACCTGTTCTATCAACATTCTAAGTTTGTAAGAGCAATATTTAAACAGTGCCTTTATTTTTTGGGCCTTTATCGCAATTTTTATTTATGGCTTTGTCCAGATTTCTTGCTGTAAGAAGTTGAGAGATATGACCAACATTAATCTATTTCAATTAATTTTGACTACGCCTTTGCTATTCTCTTAGCTAACATAGACATGAAAACTTTATAATCATGACTTAGAATTGAAATGTACCTGTATGAACCTGGGTTTCTTTACCCTCTGTGAGTAATATGGCCACCACATCTTGCTTTCAAGGTGCTGGTACTCCCCCTCATTTAAACTACTGTTAAAACCTAGCAAATCTTTATTACCTTCTTCTCCTCACAAATTTGCAAGCTTCCACAGAAATATAGTCTATTTCTGGTGAATTTCCTGTTGATTGACTACATCACTGTTTTATCTCATCTCTTCTTATCTTGGATATTACTTGTTGAGCATCGTGTTCCCCTACCTTAAAGCATAGAAATATCTATTTGTGCCTTCTCTTGGTTTCCACATTCTTCTGCTGTGCATAGATTTTTATATAATTTTTGATGTACCTCTATATCTTTGTAAGTAATCTGGCTATTTTTTTGTTATTGATCCATATGTTTGAAGACAACCTTGTCTGCTTTCTATTTATTTGTTTACCGGGAAATTCCAACTGGACACAGGTCCTTTTTCAGCGGAGGCCCGGGGAGAAAAGCTCCACAGAACAATAAATGAGCAGCAGAGTACATGAAGAACAAGTGAATAGACATGCAATAGCAAGTAATACATACTGCAGCAAACATTAGCTATACATACAATATGAAACATAGTAATGAACAGATATACCAATATCTAGCTAGAGGCTAGGAATACAGGTAGGATGTATGTACAGATAGTACTAAGCTCAAACGGATACTGTTCTAAACTCATATACCTAAATCTTATACACAAATATTGCACTAAACTCAAGCAGATATGAAGCAGAAGCTCCACACGAAGGTGGAACAAGCTAAAAGGGGCTAATGGGATGGAAGGAGAAGACAGAGGAGTAAGAGAGGAAGACTGAGTGATTAGTATACTTGGTAGTGAGAGGAAGCTAGGTGTAAGTCAGTTGAGGAGCGAAGGGGGGGGTAAAGGGTAAGCCAGAGCCCTCCCCTAGCCACCGTGCCTCACACCGTCTGATCATTGCATTCCTTCCTTTGCAGGCTCTGCCTTTACCCTCCCCCTTCCCTCCTCACTCAATCTCTCAGACCTGTTATAACATGCTTAACAACCTCACTTCACCTCACCTCAACTCCAAATACATATCCAACTGACTTGCACCTAGCTTCCTGTCACTACCATGTATACTACTCACTCAGTCTCCTCTCTTACTCCTCTAGCTTACTAAGTTGAGATACAGTGGTTGCTGCAATAAGATGCACCAGTGGCAAACATAACTGTTTTTTTGTAGGAAGTCTTGAGCTTGTTTAGGTCTGTTTGTTTAAGGTAGGTAAGTATAGGAGAGGTGTAGATTACAGTGGAGATTAGGTGATAATTGGCATCAGAAATTCTGGTGGTCTTGGTGAGGAATTGTTTGTTTCCGTACAATGCACCTACTTTTTTGTGAACCTTTTATGGTAAGAGAAATGAGTGTAAAATCTGAGATTATCCATCTCAACCAAGTAGTTTGGTGTGTTCCGTTGGGGAGATGATATTGTCTTTGGCTAGAATATTAAAGTGAGGGATAATTGGGTTAGGTTTAGTGGGTTGGAAGATAAGTGTGATCTTGTTAAGTTCAGGTATAATTCGGGCTGAGCAGGTGAGGGTGGAGTCATCTGCATACTGTATAAGAGAAGCATGCTTGGTGGCTGTGAATAGATCATTAGTGAAGAGTAAGAATAGAAGGGGACCAGTGATGGAGCCTTGGGGAACACCGAATGTTACAGGAAGTCGAGGAGATAGGTCATTATGCCAGATAAGTGGTTGTTGGCGGCCAGTTAGATAGCTGTGAAACCAATCAGTATCTGATTGGAAAAAGATAGGTTAGTGAGAGCAGAGATTAATACTTTGTGTGAGACCATGTCAAAAGCCTTGAGTAGATCCAGAAATATAGCAGAGGAGAACAGGCCATTATTTTTATGATGAAGGATAGCGTTATTGAAAGAGAGCAAGTAGTGCTGTGGATGGCCTGAAGCCATTCTGGGTGCTGGAGTGGAGGTCATTAGCCAAGACCTAGTCCAGGACTTGAGAATGGATGCATTTCTCAAGTATCTTGGAAAGTGGAGAAAGGATGGCTATGGGGTGGTAATTGCTTTCTGCAATTCTGGAGATAGCTGAATAGAAATGGATTTTACTATTACAAGCTGAAAAACCAACTGGGTTAAACAGTGCAGTGTCACTTAAATCTTTACTGAAGGCTAGACCACTTAAACACTGAATTTATTTATTATTATTTTTAGGAGTAGAGACCTATGTGTTTATGGAATCATATGTACTCATTATTAAATTATATTTTAATAGTTTTTCTCAAATGTTTTTTCATAAAGCATTCTCCTATGGAGAATTCAGTGTGTTACTTTAAAAGTTAGACTGTTTCTATTGTTACTTGTGATTGGTCTTAATTAGGTTTAAATATGGTGACCTCACCTGTTTTGTAACCGAGTCTGAAGAATCGATCAGTGTGAGATAGTGAAAGCGCTTACTTTTTACCTTGTTTCATTAAATTTGGAGTTCTATTTTCGTTCCTCAGCTGTGTTCATTTTGTTTCTGATCTGCGATTAGTTACATATTTATTTTCCCCTTAACACCACTGTGTTTGCTCCTCCCGTTCTGTGAGTTTACCTTTATTCTGTAATCTCAACCCATCTAAGTAATTCCTCTTACTTTCCAATTTCTCTTTCTCTTTTATTTCTACTATGTTTTTAAACTCCATTTTCATTTTGTGTCATTCACTGTCTGTCCCTTCTGAAGGCATTTCTATCTTCCCTAATAATTATCTTTCCATTTGTACTGTCCTTTCCTTAAATTCTTCACTCTCTAGCAGGTAAGTAGGAAAACACCACTGTCTAATTTTTAGTTAATTACCCTGCATCATTATCTTAGTTTTTATTATTTTTGTCTGTTTTTATTGGTTCATGATCAGAAATCATGGTTGGATTTGTGACAAAACTTTCAATTAAAACATGCTGCTTTGAATTCTATGTAGTCTAACCTAGTTATTGTATCTTGGAGAGTAATATGTAAATTATTTCTGAGTTCCTACTATTGAATTCACATCTCCCATACTACATGTTCTCATATGTTTCTTCAGAAATCTACCCTGTCTTGTTTTCCCTTCTGTGTCCATCTGATTTCATCCTTACTGTTGCAAATCAAGTTCTACACTCCACCCATAAATAATAATCCCTGCTGAAATTTATTTTCACCAAATTTTCTTAAGCTCCATAATAGCAGTATTAGAAGGAAAACAAAATACATAATTCTGCTCCCCTGACAGTAACATCTTGCTACTACACATCTACCATTATTGTCTTTTTCTTCTTCTTTCATTGTCAGAGACCCTCTAGCAGTCAATTTTATTGCTGCCCCTTTATCCCTAGTATTTTGCTGAATGTCCACCCTGAAATCCTTTTGTCAAATTCAAATGCTTATTTCTTCCCAAATGTGTGTCTTGCAGCATTGGTATTTGCACCCCATGTTTCTTAATTTAATTCAGTCTTAACCCTCTAGAGTGCCTCATTGTGAGGAACGTTTCTTATTTTGAGCCAAAAGTCCATGTTCCACATTAAAAGAGTCTGTTATATACTCATTGCCAAGACTTTTTTAAGCTAATATCTATGGTAAATAACAGTAAATCATATTAGTTCATCAAAATATGTTTGTATGAGCTTAAAGTTACACATTAACCATTCGGAGAGCTTAGTAGTTGAAGTTGGCAGTAAGTTGTTAATACTTGTTCCACATTTTGCACATTTCTTACATGCACTATACTTAGAGCCACTGGAAAAGGAAATAAGGGACTCTCAAATTCAGGGATATAAATGGTATGTGAAGTAAGAAAAATTTGTTTTATTTTAGATATGGAAGTTTGAGAGTTAAGACTTCATTACTCACTGCTTTTTGTATGTACATGTAAGGCCATTTCTCATTGTCGTCTTCTTTCGGCTGTTCCCATTAGTGTTTGCCACAGTGGATCATCTGTTTCCATTTCTTCCTGTCCTCTGCATTTTGCTCTCTCATACCAACCACCTGCATGTCCTCTTTCGCCACATCCATAAACCTTATCTTAGACCTTCCTCTTACCTGGCAGCTCCATCCTTAGCATCCTTTTCCCAATATACCCAGCATCCCTACTCAGCACATGTCCAAACCAATGTGATCTTGCCTCTCTGGATTTATCTCCAAACCGTCCAACTTGAGCTGACCCTCTACTATACTTATTCCTAGTCCTGTATATCCTCGCCACACCCAGTGCAAATCTTAACATCTTTAACTCTGCCACCTCCAGCTCTGACTCCTGCCTTTTCATCAGTGCCACCATCTCCAACCCATATAACATAGCTGGTCTCGCTACCCTCTTGTATACCTTCCCTTTTACTCTTACTGGTACCTGTCTGTCACAAATCACTCCTGATGCTCTTCTTCACCCACCCACCCTACACTCTCTTCTTCACCTCTCTTCCACACTCACCATTATTCTGAACTGTTGATCCCAAATAATTAAACTCATCCACTTTCACCAGCTCTACTCCCTGTATCCTCACCATTCCTCTATCCTCCCTCTAATTCAAACACACATATTCTGTCTTAGTCCTGCTGACCTTCATTCTTCTCCTCTTTAGAGCATATCGCCACCTCTCCAGGGTCTCCTCAACCTGTTCCCTACTCTCACTACTGATCACAATGTCATCTGCAAACATCATAGTCCATGGAGATTGCTGTCAGATCTCGTCTGTCAACCTCTCCTTCACCATTGCAAATAACAAAGGGCTCAGAGCTGATCCTTGATGTTAATCCACCTTAAATGCATCCGTCACTCCTACTGCAGACCTCACCACTGTCACACTACCCTCATACATATCCTGTTACCAGTCTTACATACTTCTCCAACACTCGCGACTTCCTTATACAATACCACAACTCCTCTCTAGGCACCTTGTTGCATGCTTTCTCCAAGTCCACAGAGAGACAGTGCAACTCCTTCTGACCTTCGCTATACTTCTCCATCAACACTCTCAGAGCAAACATTACATCTGTAGTGCTCTTTGCTGGCATGAAACTATACTGCTGTTCACTAATCATCACCTCCCTTCTTAACCTAGCTTCCACTACTCTTTCCCATAACTTCATGCTGTGACTGATCAGTTTTATCCCTCTGTAGTTACTACAGCTTTGCACATCACCCTTATTCTTAAAAATCGGTACCAACACACCACTTCTCCACTCTTCAGGCATCCTCTCACTTTCCAAGATTTCATTAAACAATCTGGTTAAAAACTCCACTTCCATCTCTCCTAAACACCTCCATGCTTCCACAGGTATGTCATCTGGACCAACAGCCTTTCTATTCTTCATAGCTGTACTTACTTCCTCCTTGCTAATCCAGTGCACTTCCTGATTCACTATCCCCACATCATCCAACCTTCTTTCTCTCTAATTCTCTTCATTCATCAGACCCTCAAAGTACTCTTTCCATCTGCTCCAATACACACTCCTGGCTTGTAAGTACATTTCCCTCATTATCCTTTATCACCCTTACCTGCTGCACATCTTTTCCAGCTCGATCACTCTATCTAGCCAGTTGGTACAGGTCCTTTGCTCCCTCCTTAGTGTCCAATCTTTCAAACAACTCTCCATATAACTTATCCTTAGCCTTTGCCACCTCTCTCTTCACAGTACGCCTCATTTCCTTATACTTCTGTCTACTTTCTTCATCTCTCTGAAAATCCCACTTTTTCTTTTTTGCCAACCTCTTTCTCTATATACTCTCCTGTACTTACTCATTCCACCACCAGGTCTCCTTGTCCTCCTTCCTCTGCCCAGATGCCACACCAAGCACCTTCCTAGCTGTCTCCCTTACCAGCTCTGCTGCAGTTACCCAGCTATTTGGATACTCTTCACTGCCACCCAGTACTTGTATTAACTCTTCCCTGAACTCCACCTCACAATCACTTTTTTTCAACTTCCACCATTTGATCCTTGGCACTGCCCTCACACTCCTCCTCCTCTTGTTCACCAGTGTCATCCTACAGACCACCATCCTATGCTGCCTAACTACACTTTCCCCTGCCACCACTTTACACTCTCCAGTCTCCTTCAAGCTGACCCTCCTACATAGGATGTAATCCACCTGTGTGCATCTTCCTCCACTCTTGCACTTCACCCTGTACACCTCCCTCTTCTTAAAATACATATTAACCACAACCATGTCCATCCTTTTCACAAAGTCCACTACCATCTTGTCTCCTGCATTCCTCTCCTTAACACCATACCTACCTGTCACTTCCTCATCCCCTCTGTTCCCTTCATCATCAACATGTCCATTGAAATCCGCATCAGTCACCAGTCACCACTATCTCGCCCTTAGGTACACTCATCACCCTTCATCCAACTCGCTCCAAACTTTTTCTTTCTCATCCAACGTGCACAGAACTTGTGGAGCATATGCACTAACAACAGTCATCAGCACACCATCGATTTCCAA
This sequence comes from Protopterus annectens, assembly GCF_019279795.1. NCBI lineage: Eukaryota > Metazoa > Chordata > Ceratodontiformes > Protopteridae > Protopterus > Protopterus annectens. The sequence goes on along the minus strand of NC_056728.1, from coordinate 187,414,148 downwards.
CTTCATAAACATCACTCTGACACTTTTTTCATCTCCAAAACACTCTTGGCATACTGTTCCTTCAGGATAACACCTACCCCATTTCTCCTCCCATCCACACCATGATAGAAAAATTTGAAGCCACCTGCGATACACCTGGCCTTACTCTCCTTCCATCTGGTGTCTTGCACGCACAATGCATCAACCTTCCTTCTCTCCATCATATCAGCTAGCTCTCTCCCTATACCAGTCATACTAGCAACATTCAAAGTTCCTGCCCTCACTACCACACTCCTTATCTTCCTCCTCTCTTCCTGCCTTCAGGCATGCTTTCCTCCTATTCTTGTCCTTCAGCCAACAGTAGCCCAGTTTCCACCAACACCCTGTTGGCTAACTACTCGTGGAGGTCATTCCTAATCCAGGCCTTGACCGATCCGGTATGGAAATCTGAATTGTTGTCCGCATATGTCATTTGGCAAAAGTTTTACACCGGATGACCTTCCTGACATAACCCTCGCCATTTATCTGGGCTTGGGACCGGCACGAAGAAATGCACTGGCTTGTGCATCCCCAGTAATACCATTTGTATTCGATTACAATATGGCTATGACTATCCATTATAATAGAAAACTGTTTCTACTATCTGTTATATATGACATTTCTTTTGAACGTATATTTCCATCGTTTAACATACATGCATACACTAATGTTTGGCAACCTGAAATCTTATGTAATTCCTTCTTTTCATCTCCATTTAAACCTGTGAAACATTTCAAGACTTTTTGCTTCATTGAATATACTCGAAACTAAGCATTTTCAGAACGTCTTCCTCTCTTAGCTTACAACAAACACACAAATCTCCAGATAGGCGGAGTTGTTCCAAGTCAGCAACTGCATTTACAGGCACTACCTGTTTTAAAATTAGGATCCCCATCCATGTAAACTAGAACTCATCCCTGACCTTATTCAAATGAAACCTTGACAATTGGATAGGCAGTCGTAAATTTACTCCTGGTCTGGCCCCCATGTCAATTATGGATAGAGGCTGCCAGTCAGAAAGGTATTCTAATACCCACTTACAAAATCCATTAGTTACCTCCCCCTTATAGATGCCCATGATATTGTGAATCCAAATGGGGTATGTGACTAGGCTTGTTAGCACCTAGTAACAACCTATGAACCGGTTAGTTACCCAAGCTAAAGCATATGTTACAGCCTGTGTTTCCATTTGATTCCCACAGTGATTACTGTCTGTTCTTTTCGTATCTGTGTTTCCCTTCCAGATGTGAAACACAACTTGCTTGTTTTTAGTAAACATTAACTTTTAGCTCTAAGCAAAAGCTCTTTAGCTTTAAATGAATTTTGAACTGATATACTAAGTGCTTTAAAGTATTAAGGCTGCTGGGCAGGAATCTACTTGTATAACTTTTTTCCCTTCTAAAGTTTCAAATTTCATTTATTTTTCATTGAACTGCTTGCCAGTGTACCTTTAAATGTTAATTACATTGTACCTTTAAATGCTAATTACATTGTACCTCTTATTTTTCTGTCAGCACAGAATGTTGGGAGTGCTAATGGTTAATTGCTTGCATCTTCAGTCAGCTTGTCTACAAGTTAAAGCAATTTGTAGTGAGAAAAAAGCTAGTAACATTGCAGATGCATGAAATAATCTTTGTAAGTTTCACTCGCAACATACTTGTTTAGATTTCTGATGGTTAATTGCCCACATCTATTGACAACTTATCTCCCACTGAGAGCATTTACCAATGGAAAATATAACTAATGATTTTGTAAATGCAAGTAACTTGCCATTTTCTATGACTTCCGTCATTTAGTTTTTTATTTTTCAAACCCATTTGGTTAGCAAAAACTTGGGTGTAGCTTAAATAAAATTCATTAATCTAAGCATCCATCCTATGTATAGGAAGGGGAGATTATTGTCTTAATTTTGCATATGCATTTTATTTCCCTACCCCAGCAACTCGATCACAACATTATATCAGCTTTTAACTTGCTTCTTACATTCTAGAGCTAGGTTGCATTACATCTAAGAAATGGTACTTTTTTATTTTTGCTCTAACATTTTTAGTATGTGCAACAGTCACTGATGAGACTCTCCCTGATTCACTTTTAAAATACCCCGGACTGCACCCTATACAAAACTACTTTACATTACAGCATGCAGTTTGTATTATGAAATGTTTATATGAATATTAATATAAACAAAAACTTTTGTACTTACTCCGATGTTCTTCATCTCACATTGCTGCAGTCATAACCTGTGGGTAGTCCGCTGTCCTCGGTCGGCCCGAATACCAAAGTATTAGGCTGGCGTTGGTCATGGGCGCTCAGATCTGACATCAGTGCGTCATGGTATTAAAGCGCATGACCGACGTCATATCCTCAGTCTTTTTTGCCGCATGGTCCGAAGCAGAAGCAGCGTTTGCAAGTGCCGTTCGGCGTTCTGAAATTTTCGTATTCTGAGTTTCAGACCGAAACCAAGTTGGGCTAAGTACCCCGTTGGGGAATATTTTTGTTTTTTCTTGCCTCAGTTAATTCCGGATGTCAGAAAAAGTGAATAATTGTATTTCTTGTGGGAAACAGATACAGCATAGGGATTACCATTCTCTTTGTATTCCTTGTTTGGGGCCTGAGCACGACGTAGTCGGGTGTCGCTTCTGTGCTAGATTTAATAAGCGCACCATTAAACGTAGGTTAGATTGCGCTAGGCTTGTCTTCGGTAAGCGGTGTAATTACAATATGCCGTCGGATCCTCCGACGCCCGCTAAGAAGCGCAAGGAAAAGTCGTTAAGGTCTAAGCAGGATGAGTCGTCCGTCCCGGACGCCGGTTCTTTAGAAACTACGGTGGAATCTGTAGATCCAGCCAAGGTTTCAGTTGAGTCTCAGGGGGAGCCGTTAATTTTGCAAGATGTGGCCTCTCAGGAGTCAGGTCAGGCTGAGGGGGCCTCTCAGGTTGCTGTACTCCCCTCTTTGCCTAAGGTGGTTAGGCCTTCTCCTTCTGTCTCTAAGGTACCTTCCAAGGTCAGGCCTGGTTTGCCTTCCTCAGGTGTCAGTCCTAGTTCTGCAGGTTCTGTGCCTAAAAAACACATGCTTAAAATGGCAGAAGATTTGATTTCCTTAATCAGGGGTTCTATGCCCCCTCCAGATAAGAGGCCTAGGGTGGAGCCAGAGGTGGAAAGTTTGGAACAGGCTTCAGATTACTCAGAGTCTTCGGCTGAAGACATTCAGGATTTTCCTCCTTATTCTGATTCAGACGCAGAGGATTCCAGTCCTTCTGCTTCCCCCCCCCAGAGGATTTTTCTTTTTCAGAAACCCTGCATTCTATGAGGGAGCATTTTAAATGGGAAGGTCAGGATTTCTCAGATTCCCAAAAGAGGCTTAGGGAATTTTTGTTTTTACCTCAACATCGGCCTTTGGCTATACCTCCTGTTTTGGATGTTGTTCAGGATGTTTTCTCTGAGGCCTCTCTTAATCCAGACTCTTTGCCTCCTGCACCTGTTAAGCCAGATAGGTATTACAGAGTGCCAGAGGCTCATAAATATCTGTATAAGAGCCCAAGGGCTGACCCAGAAACTATTAGCCAGGGACCTAAGGGGTCAGGGCTTCTGTTGTAAAGAATCCAGTTCCTATGGATAAAGATTCTAGAGCTTTGGATAGGTGGGGTAAAAAAGTGTATACCTCTTCCACTCTAGCAATGAGGGCTTTAAATTGCCAGTTTCATATGTTGAAGTACCAGAATTTTCTCCTTACTCAATTAAAGTCTAAGGTAGATGCTTTGGCAGAGGGCATAGAGTGTAAGGAATTACAGGATTTGGTTCATGCCTCTGATCAGGTGGGTAAGCATTCTTTGCAGTGTGGTTTCGATGCTTTACAGGCTTCTTCCAGGGTGGCTGCCACTGGATCAGTTATTCGCAGGCACGCCTGGCTTAAGGATCAGAACTTGTCAGAGCATGTTAAAGCTAGAATTTTGGATGCTCCTTTGCAGTCTGAAGTTTTGTTTGGTACTCCTGTGGAGTCTGTCTTAAAGAAAATGGAAGACAAGGCTAAGTCTATGCAGACTGTTAAAGATTTTTTGCAGGTGCAGCCCCTTAAGTTTAGCAGAAATTGGCCTACTAAGGGATGGGCTTATCCTTCTTCTGATTTCCAGTCTAGGGGTAGATCTAGATGTGGTAGGAGCAGAGCTCAGGGTACATTCAGGCCTAGAATGTGGAGTTCCCCTGCACAATCTACAGGTGAGGGCAGGGGCCAGTCCTTTCGTAAACAGGCCCAATGACCTGCATCTTCAGCTGCCAGATCCTTCCTGTCTGGCAGCTCCTTTGGGAGGAAAGTTGGCACTCTTCAAGCAAAACTGGCTTTTAGTCACCCAGGACAAATGGGTGTTGGACATTATAGACCGAGGCTACAAGTTTTATTTCCACACATTGCCTCCTTTCAAAGGCATGCCAGACGTTCCTCCTCAGCAAAGGGTAGAGGCTCACAAACAAATTTCATTACTTCTTCAAATGGGGCTATACAGCAGGTCCCTCCATCAGAAGTGGGCCTAGGATTTTATTCTCGCCTGTTTCTTGTACCAAAGAAAGGGAACACTTGGAGGCCAATTTTGGATTTATCTATCCTCAACACATACCTGGACATTCCAAAATTCAAAATGTTGACGTTGCAACAACTTCTGCCTCTGTTGGGCAAAGATCACTGGATGGTAACTCTGGATCTCAAAGAGGCTTATCTTCATGTTCCTATCAGGCCCAGTTGCAGGAGATTCCTGCGTTTTCTGGCTGGGACTTTACATTATCAGTTCTCTGCATTGCCCTTTGGCTTATCTACTGCCCAGGGTGTTTACGAAGGTTCTGGCTCCAGTAATAGCCTTCTTAAGGTTAAGAGGAATTCAAATTTATCCTTATTTGGACGATTGCCTGATTCTTGCTCAAGACAAAAACAAGCTACTTCGCCATCTACAGTATGTTATGGCAGTGTTAAGGTGCCTAGGGTATTCTGTGAACGAAACAAAGTCCAGTCTAGTACCCTCTCAGGAAATGTGCTTTCTGGGTGTGAGACTGAATACAGCTTCTCAGATGGCTTTTTTGACCCTGGACAAACAAAGAAACCTTTCACTTTACTTCCAACAATTGTCTCTACGGTCCAGGCTGACTGCAAGGACAGTCCTTCAAGCCTTGGGGTTCATGGCATCTTGTATTCTGGTGCTTCCCAATGCCAAACTGCATATGAGGAAGCTACAATGGTATCTCAAAAATGTTTGGACACAACACTGCCACGATCTGGACACTGTCATTCAGATAATACCTTGCATTCAAAAGGAATTTTTGTGGTGGGCTCAGGAATGTCACCTAAACAAGGGACTCTCTGTGACCCGACCAGAGGCGAGTCAGATCTTAACGACAGATGCCTCGGACAAGGCTTGGGGAGCTCATCTCAATGGAAAATGGGTTCAAGACACGTGGCCTGCCAGACTTCAACATTTACATATCAACTTGAAGGAGATGTTAGCGGTCCAATTTGCTTTGATGGCTTTCAAGGATCTACTTCACCCAGGACAAGTGTTGATTCAAACAGACAACACAACTGTCATGTGGTACATCAACAAGCAAGGGGGAACACATTCGTACCCTCTTTGCAGGCAAGCTATGATTTTGTGGGAGACTGCTCTCAGTTTGCACCTCACTCTTCAGGCAAGGTTTCTGCCAGGAGCACAGAACTCCTTAGCAGATGTTTTGACCAGACAGATGGTGGATCCCCACGAGTGGAAATTGGATCCTCATGTATTTCGACAGTTGACAGTAATATGGGGGACTCCAGACATAGATCTGTTCGCTTTTCCACTAAATTTCCAGTTGCCAAAGTTTTGCACAAAGATGTTTCATCCAACAGCTTGGAAAGTGGATGCTCTATCATTCAGTTGGAACAATCTTCACGTCTATGCCTTTCCTCCTCTGCCTCTCCTTCCCAAGGTGCTCTTGAAGGTCAGACAAGACAAGCCCTCCATGATTCTAATAGCTCCAGATTGGCCTCGACAGCACTGGGTACCCTCTGCTGAGGAGTTGGGAGCCTCCTTGGCCTTTGCCTTCAATTCCACACCTTTTGTCTCAGGCAGGCAATCATTTCCTCAATGTCAGGATTCAGTCCCTGCATCTAACAGCCTGGAATATTCTGTTCTAGAACCTGGAGGGTCGCAGCTTCCTCAACAAGTTTTGAATGTTATTTTGGAGGCCAGAAGGCCTAGTACAAGGAAAGTTTATGCTGATAAATGGAGGAGATTTTTTATTTGGAGCAAAGCAAAGAGCTTTGATGTTTCCAGGCCTGATTTGAGTGTTTCTCTTCAATATCTTACGGAATTATTAGACAAGGGTTTGTCTTTCTCCTCTGTAAAAGTTCATGCTGCAGCCATTTCTGCTCACTATGACTGTGACCCACCATTATTCTCTCATCCTTTGTTTAAGCAATTCCTTAGAGGGCAAAGAACATAAGACCCCCGCGTAGAGCTCCTATTCCTTCCTGGGATCTCAATTTTGTGTTGGAAAAACTTACTTTACCTCCTTTTGAACCTGCAGCTACATCTGAGTTAAAGTTTTTGTCTTGGAAGACTGCTTTTTTGTTGGCCATTACGTCTGCTAGAAGGGTATCTGAATTACAGGCTCTTATGGCAGTTGAACCCTTCCTGATTTTTCATAAGGATAGGGTATCTCTGCGTACTAACCCTACTTTTATGCCTAAAGTGGTTTCAAATGTGGCCTTGAACCAATCTATTCATTTGCCTACTTTTTATGCTGATCCCCAAAATAAAGGGGAGAAAATTTTGCACACTTTGGATATTCACAGGCAGTTGCGTTATTATTTGAGCAGGACTAAAGGGTTCAGACAGTCTCCACAGTTATTTGTTTCTTTTGCTTTGGCCTCTCAGGCGAAACCTGTTTCAAAACAAACTATTTCTAAGTGGATTGGCCATTGTATTGCTTTTTGTTATTCTCATCATGGTAAGGAGATTCCGGCTGGAATCAGACCTCATTCCACTAGAGCTACTGCCACTTCTACTGCTTTTTTAAGGGGTGTGGCTACTAAAGATATTTTGGAAGCAGCTACTTGGAGTTCAGTGCACACTTTTTCTAAACATTACCATCTCCCTCTTTATTCCAAATCTAGGGCTGGATTTGCCACTGCAGTCTTACAGGGCTTATTAGCAGCTCCCAATGCTTTATGATTTTGCCAGCCTCCCTTTACCTTTGCTTTGGGATTCTACCCACAGGTTATGACTGCAGCAATGTGAGATGAAGAACATAGTACAGTTTTGTACCTACCATAAATGTAGATGTTCGAAGATCCACATTGCTGCAGTCCAATTTACCCTCCCTCCTTCCCCTCTGTAGTTTGGAGTGGTTGTATGGTTTGGGTGGTGCATGTTGTTTGTACATGGGTTTTTGGCTGTGGCCTTTCTTTTTAGGGCCTTCTGACATCTGGGGCAAGAAAAGACTGAGGATATGACGTCGGTCATGCACTTTAATACCATGACGCACTGATGTCAGATCTGAGCGCCCATGACCGACGCCAGCCTAATACTTTGGTATTCGGGCCGACCGAGGACAGCGGACTACCCACAGGTTATGACTGCAGCAATGTGGATCTTCGAACATCTACATTTATGGTAGGTACAAAACTGTACTTTTCTTTAGTTTCCTTTTATATATTAATAACAAAATGCTTTACAGTTCATCCACCAGTTTAACACAGTCAACAAAATTTCATTCTCAGCCACGTCTGCTTGAAAAGACACATTTGACATGTTTAATCCTGTAAGCAATCTAATTGTTCCTTTACAGTCTCACATGTATTCACTAATTCATAATGTTGCTGTTTTTCTTGATCATCTTCATCTCCCAACATCAGTCCCTGGTTCAAATCCAAAGTACTCTTGATTTTTCTAGTCAGCTCATGTACTTTTTTTTCTGTTAGTCAAGCATTTTACTTTGGAACAACGGAAAACACATCATTGGCAGTCTCTCCAAGGGCTATGATATTGTCAGAAGAATGAGCAGCAGCGTCCCCTTATGCTTACCCACTTGTGGTTTGTTGGATAAACTTTTTATTTTTCCTCATTAGCCTGTTCTGCATCCAAAAATATCCAAGGAAGAATATTCTGTAGACAACTGGATACAACAGCTTGAATCTCACAACAGCTTCTTGACATTTCCTGATTGCTGGAATAAACTTGCTTCTTTTTTGTTTGGTGAATAATAATTTTCAACTAACACACTGTTATTCCCAAGTTTTAATATTTTTCCTTTATGCCACAGATTTGTCAGGAGCAACTCTTTCTGTTGATGCAATTGTCTCTGTACTAATTTAGGTCTTTTGCTGCTTTCTCAGTGGCATTTTTGGAGCGCACACACATTGTTCTTTCAATTAAAAATGCTGCTGTATAACACTGATCCAGTTGCTTATTTGTACTTTCATAAATTTAATCCTGTCTGTTCTCTGCAGTGTTTCTGGTACAGCAGAAAATCTCAGCTTTTCTCTGAGCACTTTGAAACAGCTCTTCTTGAGAAAGCTCATGCTTAAAAACTTCTCTTTTTCCAGCCTTTTGCTATTTTAATGTATATATTCCTACAGCGTTTTACTTATTTTATCACCTCTGAATAAAGTTAACTTATTTTACCTTTAAATACTGGAAGTCATCAGGTCAGTGAAGATGACCTGAATGGTCGGAGGTGATAGCTTTGTATATACCCACTTGCATACTCTGGAATAATAGTAAGCATGTGAATTGAGGGGATGGAATCCACATTTCTGATGGGGTAAAATGCCATCTTGAGCAAGATCTCTGCATCTGACATTCTGGCTACAAAAGAACAAATGTGAAGTTGTTCAATCTCACCGTTTGTTCTTACACGTGGGTTCATCGGCTCCGAGTCGGCCGCTTTCCAAGCTCTAGATCTCTTAGAAGCTTGAGACATAGTCCCTATCCCATGATGCTCTGCTGCCAAACCCCAGATCTAGTTTGCCGCTGCAACGGATCACACAATCTTCTGAAGAAGCTCGGGCCAGTATTCTTTTTTATTATATATTTGTATGTTTAGACTTTAATATCTATCAGGGATCTGATATTTAGTGAGGCTTCACTTTTTCCTTCCTTTTTGGTGGTATTAGAGTAAGTAATCTAAGCTAGTATTTTGTTTTTAGTTCAGAGCGGTTTACTCCTAGGCCTTGAGCCTTTTTTGATTTACTCTTTTTGACAGGGCTCTGTCAAATTTAATACCCTATCCCCTTATAGTCTGTATTGAGCGTTTGTTTTTCTTTCTATAGTTATTGCAGTTCAGGGATATTAACTTCTAAGCAAGTTTTGTGGTGTTATTGGAACAATTTTTTCACAATGTCAGAAAAGCAAAAATCTGGTTTCAAAAAGTGTGACTGTGGACAAAAGATGCCCATCACGGATAATCATACTTGTGTTTATTGTTTGGGTCCGCTACATTTACAGGAGGACTGCTCTATCTGCCATTCCTTCAGTGGCAGGGTTTTATTAGAGAGGAGAAGGAAATTGATAGACAGAGGACTGTTGAAATCTGACTTCAAGGATTTATTGGATAAGACTGACCAGACCACCAAGTCCTCGAAGGGGTCGAAGTCATCTAAGGTGTCTTCGGAGCACAAGTCTTCGGCTCCGAGCACCTCTGGCAAGACTCAGTTGCCGGCTCCACAGCCTTCGGAGCCATGCATCGAGATCTTACCTCGTAGCCAAGTCATTGTGTTGGAACCGATGTTGGAGGTTTTGAAATCTCCGATCCTCAAGTCAGTGGCTTCTTTGGCTCCTTCGACCCGTTCTTCCGGTGCCCTTTCTGACATCGATGTGGACTGAGTGGTACAGAGACTTTTGGTGAATCTGGCCCTGGCCAAATTGCTTGCTGCTTTGACCCAGTTGGCTTTGAAGCCTACGACCCCTCCTTCCATGAGTTCTGTTCCTCCTCCGAGGCCAGTCGAGCCTTCGGAGCTAGAAAGAGAGGATCTGATAGTGGTGGAACCCTCGGAACCGAGGCCTGTTCCAGTGCTCTCTGCTCCTTCGACCTTGACTTCTTTGGTTCCAATCGAAGAGTCTCGGCGCTGACACTCCCTTCCCCGGTTCCGAGAGGGGGAGTTGAACCAACGCTTTGGTTCTGACTCTCTCTCTCAGGGCTTCGGCGCAAATGAGCTCAGTTCCGTCCTCTGGTTCGGAGCCCGTGGTCTCAGCCCCTGAGAGGCTGCTATCTTCTTTGGAACCAGCGGACTCCTCGGGTCGGGAAACCGGTGCCTTCGATGCCATGAGGAAGGTCTTGTCTGCTAAGACCCTCACTTCTTCAGTTCCTTCCTCTTCCTCCCCTAAAGGGCCGCGCTCTATCTCTACACTACAGGTTCCCACTAAACGGTGAGACCCAGAGCTTTAGGTAACCCCATTGGGTGACCTCTGCTTGACCGAGACTTCACCAGACGCCCCCTCTGATGAAGTTCCCAGGAAAAGACTGTGTAAGAGGAGGCATTTAGATTCCCCTCAGGAATCCTTAACATCAGACACTGACTTGGAGGAATCATAAGGGTCCCCACGGTCCTCCTCTGAGGATGTCCCTTTTGCAGACATCCTTGAAATACTAAGGCAGTCCCTTACCCCTACTGAGGATGTGTACGCTCCTGAAGGCTTTTGGGTCTCAGCCCTCCACTTCTTGTGTTACTCCGCCTTTCGATGAATTAATGGACTTGATCGCTCGAAAGGTGTGGGAGACTCCTGATTCTATGGAACCGGTCCCTCGGAGGCCCAACAAATTTATCACCTGCCCTCAGGATAAGTAATTTCTCACAAAAGGGGTTCCCGTTGATGCCATGGTGGTGGCAGCGGCCACCAAGAAAGAGATGTCAGACACCTCTTCCTCTGTCCATCCTCCTAATAGAGATTCCAGAATGATGGACAGATATGGGAAACGCATCTTTAGTTCTGCGACATTTGCAATGAGATCGCTTAACTATTTAACCCATTTTACCCATCTTCAACGAGATCTCCTAAAAGAGCTTGGAGATGCTCTACAAGGCAACACAGGTGATGCTGTCTCCCAGAAAGTGATGGCACAGCTTAACACCCTTAATAATATTGTAAACTCGTCCATGAGGCTCATTCCTTTTGCAGCCGAGGGATCGAGCCAGGCAGCGGGTTCAGGGACAGCTCTGCAGGGACAATCCTGGATGCTCTTATGCTCCTTTGCGGAAGCCTTCAAGTCTTCCTTTGTGAATACCCCATTTGATGGCTCTTCCTTGTTTGGGCCCAAAGTCAGGGAGACACTCACTAGTTGTGAACAGGAAGGAAAGACTCTATCTGCCGTAGGAGTCCATTTTTCCACCCCCACTAGACCATACCCCAAAGGGCAGAGAGGTGGAAAAATGTGGTTCCGAAAGTCCCAAGGAGCTTTCCAGAACACATGTAGTGAAACCCCCTCCAGGGGCAGAGGAGGGGGGTATAATAGTAGGTGCCGCCCACGTGGCAGAGGGGGTCCGCAGAACCAGGGTGACAGGGAGCAGTTCCCTGGCAAACCCTATCAGCGCTCCTGAGAGGAGGCACAACCGTCCTACTCTGGAGGCAGTCAGGGGTCACTTAGCTTTATACCCAGACACCTGGCTAGGAATTACATCAGACCTCCTGGGTAAAAAGCATAATCACCAGAGGCTACATCATTCCATTTTCAGAATTCCCTTCCATTCGGACAAGAATCCCAGACGTTCCACCCAGTCTGCAGAGTCTAGCAGCCGTAAAAATTCAGAGGCTGCTGGAAAAATGTCATCCAGCCAGTCCCGGTGGACCAAATAGGATCCGGAACTTACTCCAGGTTCTTTTTAGTTCCAAAGAAAACGGGGGACTGGAGGCCCATCTTAGACCTCAGCAATCTCAACTCCTTTGTCAAAAAGGAAAAGTTCCGGATGGTCACGCTTCAGACGTTAATCCCATTTCTCGAAACGGGCGATTGGATGTGCTTGATAGATCTCAAGGATGTGTACTACCACATAAAAATGGCCAGGCCATCCAGAGATCACTTGCGTTTCCGGCTAGGGGCCAGTCACTACCAATTTTGAGCTCTGCCCTTGGGTCTCACCACAGCCCCCAGAGTGTTAACCAAATGCATGGCAGTTGTCACGGTCACCTGAGACGTTTAGGATTCTGGGTGTTTCCATATCTCGACGACTGGCTCCTCACTTCCACCACCAGGCATCAACTGATTCATGCCATGGATTACACTATCAGCCTGTGCTCCCAGTTGGGCATAACCTTAAATTTCGAAAAATCTGCTTTATCACTGTCGCAGCATATTTCCTTTATAGGAGCAGATCTAGACACCACCACCCCCTGGTCAGATTGTCTCAAGAACGAGTATTCTCTTTACAAAACCAAGTATCCCTTTTGTTGATGGAAAAGAAAGTCCCTGCATTCCAAGTTCTGAAGCCGTCAGGCACCATGGCAGTGCCTCTCATAGCAGTTCCTCTGGGGCGCATGCACATGAGGATACTCCAATGGTTACTCTTCACACATTGGTCTTGCCAACAACTTCCAATGTCACACGAGATTCTGCTGACAAATACTTGCAAAAAGGACCTCCTTTGGTGGTTGAACAGCCACCAAGTTACTGTAGGTCGTCCGTTTGTACTCCCCCCTCCAACAGCCACAGTGACCACGGATGCTTCCCTGATAGATTGGGGGGGGGGGGGCTGTGTCAGGGAAGAACTGTCCAATGTACTTGTTCAGAGATGGAATCCAGTTTTAACATCAATGTATCAATGTCTTGGAGTTGAGAGCAGTGTTCCTGGCATTGCAACACTTTCATGACTCTCTACCTCAAGAAACAATTGCAATACAGACAGACAACATGTCGGTAGTCTGGTACATCAACAAGCAAGGGGGAACCAGATCTTATCCCTTATGCCGAGAGGCCCTGCGAATTTGGCAGTGGGCTGTATCCACCGGGCGCTTCCTGATAGCAATGCACATCCCGGGGTCATCCAACGTGATAGCGGACAAATTGAGCAGAGCCATTCTATTGCCTCATGAGTGGTCCCTCAAAGAACGAGTGGCGGAAAGGATATTCCGCAAATGGGGCCAGCCTTGCTGCAACCTTTTTGCATCCACGATGAATGCCAAATGCAGAAGCTACTTTGCCCTATACCCTCCACCGGGGGACATCCCAAGGGATGCACTCGTACACGATTGGCCCTCGGGTCTCCTATATGCCTTTCCTCCATTCTCGCTGATCCCCAAATTTGTACAGAAAGCCAAAAGCCTGGGAAGGACTGTTATTCTGATAGCCCCGTTTCGGCCTCGGCAGATATGGTTCCCCTTCCTTCAACAATACCAAGTGAAAGAACCTTGGGTTCTGGACCCAGTGCCAGACCTTTTGACTCACTTGTCGGGAGTTCTTCACCCCTCTCTTGTATCCCTCTTTTATCCCTCAAACTGAAAGCTTGGCTGCTCCACTTCCCAACCTAGCCAGGTCTCATGATTTGTCTCCCGCGGTTCTGGTTTCCTCACATAAAGTCTCCACCAGGAAACTATATAACAGTAAATGGAAACGATTTGGTCATTGGGCTTCTCAACATGGTATTGATCCCTTTATCGCCCTTATAGATAGCATTCTGGAATTTTTGACTTCACTTTTCCACGGTGGAGCGGCAGCCGCTACTATAAGGGTTCAATTGGCTGCCATATCTAACTTCCATGAAGAATGCGGAGGTTCTAACATTATGTCCCACAGATTATGTAAAGCCTTTTTGAAAGGGACTCATCACCTTCGACTCCCCTATCAGACATCCGATTACTACCTGGAATCTAAATTTGGTGCTGTTTCAATTCATGCTTCCCCCTTTTGAGCCCGAATCTTGTCTGTTGAAGTTCTTTTCTTAGAAGACAATTTTCTTAGCGGCCATTACTTCGATGCATAGAGTTTCTGAGCTTCAAGTACTCTCTGTTAGGCCCCCATATTTGGTCTTTCACCCTGACAGGGTGTCTCTAAGAACAAAGCAATCCTTTCTCCCGAAGGTCTGTTCTGAAGCAAACTTGAACCAGTCCATTGAACTTCCCACTTTTTTCAGGCGTCATGCCAGTAAATTAGAATACATGTTGCATAAGCTTGAATGTTCATAGACAACTGAGATTTTATTTGGACAGAACAAAAGGATTCAGAAAATCAGATCAACTATTTGTTTCCCATGCAGACAATAAGAAGGGCCTTTCGGTATCCAAAGTTACGTTGTCCAGATGGCTTTCTGATTGTATAAAGCTTGAATAATCTTTATCCCATCAACCTTTAGAAAGTGAAGTGAAAGCTCATTCTACCAGGGGTGTTTCTACGTCCTTAGCTCACGCAGCTCGTTTACCTTTGGACACCATTTGTGCAGCTGCTACTTGGTCCAAACCTAATACATTTATTACTCATTACAAAGTGGACAGGGCCTCCAGGTACAGGGCTTCCTTTGGTTCCACCATGCTCAGGAATGTACTCCTGTGAGCCGCCCAGGATTAGGGTGCTTGGGACGCTACCCACGTGCAAGAACAAACGGCGAGATTGAACTTCACATAAAGAAGTTATGTTCTTACCATAACGTTCCATGTGAGTTGTTCATCTCGCCTTTGTTCTTACACTCCCTCCCACCTTCCCCCTCCATGTTCTGGAAGAACGGGTATGGCTGGTGGTCTGTTTGATCTTACTAGTATCCTCTTGTCAGCCAGGTTATCTTTTAACTAATTGTAAATAGTTACTTTGTTATATTGGGTTGCTTAGTTGTGTTTCTTGCTGGTTTTCAGCAAACTAGATCTGGGTTTGGCAGCAGAGCATCATGGGATAGGGACTGTGTCTCGAGCTTCTAAGAGAACTAGAGCTTGGGAAGCGGCCGACTCAGAGCCGATGGATTGGCTCCGAACCCACGTGTAAGAACAAAGGCGAGTTGAACAACTCTCATGGAACGTTATGGTAAGAACATAACTTCTTTTTTACTGCTTAACAGTGTGAATGCAAAAGCTATAATCACCTTCACAAAAACTCAAATCTTTACTTACCAGGTGGTTCATAACTGAAGGTAATGCATCTCTTGAAACTGCCAACTGCTATTGCTACGTGGGCATTTACCTGATCAAAAACAACTTTCAGCAACACATTGAACTAAAGAAAATGCAATATAACTCTGTTCTAACAGAGCAAAAAAAAAAATCTGTCTTTTTAATCCCTTAAGGTAAAATTGCATAATTAAAGGCATACTTTTCCCCTGCTTCAACATGGAATTCCACTAAAAAAAAAGCTGTAGCTAGGCTGCTTGATGCTGCAGGCAGCTCCCTCCAGTGGGACTCTTTCCCAAGTTTGAAACGGAGGATTAAAAAAATGTTCAGCTAAGCAGGAAGACATTTATCTATATCCAGAGTGTCTCTGATTTATCAGCAACTGTGCTAAACTATATCAAGTAGTTATTACTGCTCTTTGCTACAGCCACAGACTTTGAAAAAAAAAAAGTTGTTTAGGCTGGGCAAAGTTCTTGTTTGCAGTGATCTTTCACTCTCCATAGGTTCATTTATAAGCCATGCAGACTGGAGTCTGTGTTTGCCTTGGTCCTTTGGCCACACTTGGAGGCAGCATTTCAGAGGGAAGGTTGTTGCTGCATTAGTTAAGCCAGGTTGCCATTACCTAAGGCTTCAGAGTGCTGCAGTAACTCTAGAGAAGGCCTTCTTAGGGATTTTAGTGCCCTCATTATGTAAAAAAATTGTTTTACATATATGTCTTTCCTGCACTGAAGTCAAGGTCATTATTTTTCTTTGTTCAGCAGTCACCTTGAAGAAATTTCTGTGTTTTGCTTATCAGTTCTGATTTGTATTGATTTAATATAACCACTGCTTCCCTTGCTCAACTGTTCTGTCCTGCTGCCATAAAGGAACACTTTAGCTTATCATTCTTGGAAGTTTATTCTCCAAATTTAGTGTTGCAGTCTACTGTAGATCATTCACATCATTCCCGCAAATGTGTAAAAAAAAAAAAAAAATTAATTTGCCCAGTTTTTTTTTTTTTTTGCTTTGGATATGTTTAAAATATAGAATGATGCCCTTGATGTCCCATTTTGAAGAATTAGAGTCAAATGTACTTCCTCTCTGAACTGCTATGAGAATGTAAGGGAAAGCAGGGGAGCAAATGTGTATAATGGGTTCCTTTTCTCGATGTAGGTGACCTGGGTCCACCTTGCAACCCAGGTGTCAGCATGGTAGCATTTATGAGCCATTTGCTTCCTGTCTCCCTTCTTTTGGGCTTTGTTTTTTCTGTGGATGGTAATCCTTACATAGAAGTCAGGATACTGTAGCATAGGGATACAGGTGTGCTTGTCCATTTGTGAACTTGAGCTTAGTTACATCCTTTCTCTTGTGCATTGATGTGTTAGAGTAAGGGTCAAAACAGGGGTTAGACAGTATTCAAGAAGGTCCTCTAGTCTGCAGTACTGTAGCATCTAAGATTCAGTTTTCATCCTTCCAGCCCTTGAAGAAGGATTAGCGGGAAATAAGTTTGTGAAATTGTGGTTGATAAATCACCTGAGATAAACAGGTGCTGCCAGCACGAATTCCGGAAGGAAAATTATTGCCAAGTCCCTTCATTCAAGTGAGGACAAGATTATTTTTCTTTACTGATGAATATGAAAGAAAAATGGAAAAGAGAACCATTAACTACAACAAACACAGCAAGCAAAGTCTTGCCAAGGAATTTGCACCAAATAACTTAAATTTAACAACTCTGGGGCATGAGCATTCAGACAGGAAGTATGAGAGTGAGGGAAAAAAAATCATTGTATAAGGGTGGCAGACATTAAAGCAGTAGTCTGGTGAACATCTGCTGACACTGATCTTTGCCCTGCATTTCTTAGTCCTTTAAAGGAGATACAGGAACATTTTTTTTTTCAAATGACATTTTCTTATCAGCCCGAGTTTGGGAAACCATGTCGCATTTTCTCAATTTTTTTCTTCAATTTTTGTATTTTGTGCTTTTCTTCTCAGGCTTCTACTGAAAAGGGATCTTGTAAATGGGCCAGTTAAACTCTCCTGTAAACAAACAAGCTAAATAAACTATAATCTAGCTGGGAAGGAGGCTCTGTACATTAGTTGAGTCTCACCCTCTGATCTCTTAGTGTATGTCTTTTGCAGTTTTCTAGTGTTCATTACTGAAGCAAGCTGGAGAGAAGTTAATAGTTGCCACGGTTCTAAGAACTTTAATTGTTTTTTTTTTTTTTTTTTTTTTTATGTCCACCTGACTTCCATCCACTTGGCTCCCTATGCAAACTTATGTTCATAGGTATACGTACTTGGCTATTGATCAGTAAAGATTTGAAGCCTAGTGTATTATTCCCTATTTTGAGTATAAATAATCCATAGATGGGCAGAAGGTGTATATATTGGGACATTTACTTGTTACCCCTCTCCTTGTGGGACATGGGTGTTAAACCAGGGGTGAATTTGCAGTTTCTCATCCATTCATCCAAATTATTTTTGAATAGGGTAAGAGAAGTACTTCACTTTATGTTGAGTGGATGAGTGCTCCATAGAAGAGGTATTCTGTTTGATATGTTCCTGTTCCTCCAGCATGTTCTATTTGTTTTGCAAAAGAGATTGAGATCCCTTATATGGGTATTCATGTTACCACTGAACTTGTGAATGTGTAATATGCCTAATAGGATATGGTCTTTTGAGGCTCTGTATGAGGTACAGGTCATCTCTTAGTAGCCTGTGTAATACAGAGAAGAGGGACAAGGCATTGAGATAGTCTGCTTAGTTTTTATGATTTAGGATCCTGATTTTTTTTTTACGTGCAAAAGCATTGTGGTCACTCTAGTTGTGACAACTATTTGGATGGGTATGTACTGAGTTAGGGCATTATAGTCCATGATCAGCCTAAGTACACTGAATTAAGTACATTTGGGTGTTTACATCTCTGGACCTGAATGTTGTATCTTTAGATATAAGCTCTGTGATGAAAAAGGACTTCTTACAATAGTGGATACATAGTGATCAAAGGACTTTGATGTCACCGTTGGTTCACAGATCCCTGACTAGGTTATTAACTTTCAGGGATGTGTCGTCAAGAGAAGTCGTGTTTGCCAAAGTGTAGGATTATATATTTCTACTGTTTAGCTTTATTGCATGATTTTGACACCAGCTGTTTATTTGAGATAAGCCCTCCTGGAGGTCATTTGTGTTTTTTTGGGAGTTTGTCATGGCACCAAGTTTTCACTCGTCTGCAAACTTGATCAGCTGTAAACCCTTAACATTCACTTTGACCTTCGGGAAGTAAATACTAGGAAGACTGTCCCAAGGACTGTACCCTGGGGTACACCGCTAGTAACAGTTTTTTTGGAAAATGTAGAGCCGACCACCATAATTTCCAGGCTCTGTCTGTGAAGTAACTTTCTGTCTACTGAGCTACATTAAGATTTACATTTAGCTGGGAGAGTGTGTGTGATTCCTAAGTGTGGGATCGAGTTGAAAGCCTTTGTGAGGCTTAGATGTGTGGTATGTGCTGATTTGCCTCCATTCCTTCGGTAACCATCTTGAAGAAGTAGACTATGTTAAGTAGGCAAGATCTGCCTTGAGGAATGTAAACTGGCTTGGGTAGTGTTTGTAGGTGACCTTTGTCCTTATTTATTAATTCCTTAGTGATCCTTTCCATATCCATATGGATAACACTGATTAGGCTTCATAGGTCTGTAATTACCTGGGTCTGTTGAAGCCTTTGTTTAAAGAGATGACTGCTGCTGTCTTCCATCATTGATCCTGCATGAACTCTGTTTGGAAGCTGATATTGAATAACCTCTCTATGGGTCTGACGGATCATATTTCATGTTGACTAATGGGTAGCACAGCATGTTATCTGGTCACTTAGATTGATCTTGGCATTGGATTGTGCCATAAAGCCCTGCTTTTGGAGATTAGAAGGAGGGCTGTAGCTGCACATTTGTTCCCCAGTGAAATTGTCACATTGCAATTGTCAACTGGGCAGCCATAAAGACTTCTTAGTTTCAGGCATTATCCATTCCCCAGTGGCTGGCTTATCCTCTTGTGGATGTGAGGTCTTAACTTTGCCTTTCCCTCTGTGTGTATGCATTCCCACAAATGCTTCATGGAGGCAGTACGCAGATGTATAATAGTGGAGCCAAGACCACACTTTTATCCAGTTTAATACAGACATTGAATCTCTGATAGCATTTGTTGTCACCATTGTACTTGTCTGGAAAAAATACATGATCAGGTTTGCACAGGAATATTTTAAGTTATTTCAGCAGGCCTTGGTGACTTGTACAACCCTGAAACCTTCCACCTCAGGTGTGGTGAAGAAAAATTAAAGGAAACAAACACTTCTCCTGTTCCGTGTCCGTCAAATTCTGTGGAGAATAAAGACTAATATGCTTTAGCTTGATCATGTATCTCTCTCAGGGCTTCAGTGAAGGTTCATCTAGGCAATGCATCTTTTGGTGATAAATATTGTGAGAATATTTTAAGTAATCTACAAAGCCTTTATTCTGCTTTAGAAGATAAGGCATGCTAAACAGATGAAGCTGCTGCATCGGAAAGCACAATCAGTTCTTGCTGTTACTGGTTCTTTTCAGGATATTAACTAAACTTAAACCCACCAAATTAGCAGCAGACAACCTTCCAAGTGAATACCTACAAATCGCAGCTGATGCTCTGGCCTACCCAGTATCCATCTTGATTAACCGATCTCTGTCAGAAAGTTACGTTCCCACATTGTGGAAAGTCTTGCATATAATTCCCCTCCACAAAGGCGGACCCTCTGCAGAACTAACCAATTACCGCCCCATAGCTATTCTCTCTCCACTCTCCAAATTACTAGAGAGATGCATATACTCTCAGGTTTCAGACTACCTCCTTACTAACAACCTCCTTTCCAGTACTCAGCATGGTTTCCGACCAAACCATAGCACCACCACTGCCTTACTCTCCTTTACTAACACTATCCTTCAGCATAAAAACAATGGCCATCTCTCCTCTGCTACTTTCCTAGACCTATCTAAAGCATTTGACATGGTCCCACACAAACAACTTCTCTCTGTCCTCAATAACCTATCCTTCTCACAATCAGTCACCAACTGGTTTCAGAGTTATCTGTCTGACCGCCAACAATCCGTTGTATGGCAGAATGACATATCTCCCCAACTTGACTGTCTCCATAGGGGTTCCCCAAGGATCCATCCTTGGACCCCTACTCTTCTCTGTTTACACCAATAATCTAGCCTTTGCCACCAAACATGGCACACTCATCCAATACGCAGATGACTCCACCATCATCTGCTCAGCCCAGTCCCTACCCAAACTGCAAAAAGTCACACAGGAAGCTTTTTCCTCTGTTGAAACATGGTTATCCGATGCCCAATTAATACTCAACCCAAACAAATCTAAACTACTCATCTTCCAACCCACCAAACATACTCAAAACAACTCTCACTTTAACATCACAGCAAAAGACAACACCACTATATACCCAACTGAACACACCAAATTGCTAGGAGTGGAAATAGACAATAAACTAAAATTTTACATTCACATATCCATGACCATAAAAAAAGTCCACAAAAAACTAGGAGCATTATAAACAATTTCTCACCAAAGCAGCAAAGATTTCGAGAGCAAATTCCCACCTTATCTCCACCCTACTTTATGCCTCTACAGTATATACCAACCTAAGGCAATGTGATCTAAACAAGCTAGAGACCTGCTACAACAAAATCGCCAAATTTGTCACAGGGGCATCCTACCATAGTCACCACTGTCTCTCACTTGCTGAACTGGGCTGGCTTGAACTCCCTCACCTCCTTCAGTGGTATCAACTCTCACTCGCCCACAAACTTGTAAACCGTCTACTAAATGTCCCATCCCTCCAGAATCTACTCTAACCCCATCGCACCACCAGACCACTAAGATCCAGCAACAAAAATCACTTGCAGATCACTAAAGCCAATAACTCTGCTGGTGAAGCACTATTCTCTTGCGTCATAGCCAAATTATGGAACTCACTCCCACCCACAATTACCTCCGTACCATCATGCACCAACTTCAAAACTTTATTAAAAGCGCACCTAAAAACATGCTGGCTATGCCCTTGCAACTCCCACTCTAACATCATCCACCCCATCCAACTACTACCTTTCTTTCCACTCCACTAACTACCTTGATTATAGCAAGCTCAGATGCTCATAAGCCTAGTACTTATTATACAGCAGGAACTTCTCATTGTTACATTTGTTAATGCCTGTTATGTACTTCACAGATAAAGATTCTAGTTGTCTACTGATGTACTATGTTCTTCATCTGTAAATATGTTGTAAGTAATTTCTATGTTAAATTGTTAATCGCTATGTAATCCAATGTAACTACTGTCTGTTTATTTTACTGTGGAGCTTTTCTCCCTGGGCCTCCGCTGAAAATGGACCCACTTCCAGTCGGACACTCCCGGTCAACAAATTTAAATAAATAAATATTTTCTCAGAACTGTAATTGAAATCTTTTTGTCAGACAGCAATCTGGGAAAAAGAAAGTCCTGAGATTTTTCAGGTTTCAGGAACAAGGTCAATTTATTTTTACTCTGTGGCTGATCCTTCTTTTATAAATTGTCTTTTCCTAAGGTTGTAAGGGTATGGAACCTCTCTAATTAGAGTAGATCCCTGGATATGTTTAGTGAGAGAATGATCCACATACAGAGATTTTAGTCTTCATTAATGTTTAGGATTTAGCATGGCATGCTTACCTTAGAGAATACAACTTCTTCAAGCTGCATTTGCATCTCTCCTGTACTATGATAGTCTGCATCTCTGTCCTGCGTATTGCAGTTTTGTACAAACCAGTGAGTTAATCTCTCTTAATGTAGTTTAATTTATTTTTAATGTGTGCTTTCCTTTTCTGTTGGTGCATTCCCCACCCTTTAGTGCCAAGGCTTCTGTCTGTCTCATTACTTGGACTTAGGATCATAGGAAGTTACTAGGCTATTTGCCCTGAGGCCCTTACAAGCCTAGTCCAGAATTAGCCCATGTTCAGACAAGTCAACACCCGATGCCCCTGTCCAGCAGGGACACAGGTGGAATCCTAGGGATGTATTTTCTGTCCCCATCCAGTTACCCAGGTTGTTCTTAAAAAGGGTTAATGAAGTACTTTGCTTGACATGTAGAGGGAGTCTGTTCCACAGAAGGGAGAGTCTCTGGGACACAAATCTTTCCTGCCAACATGTCCTATTGATGTCATAGACCAGCTTGAGGTTGCTGTGCAGGTTACTCAAGTGGAGCTTGACTTGCAGATATGCAGCAGTCCCATCAACTTGGAGTCTGAGATTGTTTTGTATGCCAGACAAAGGTCACCTCTGAGGAGTCTTTATGAGACTAAATAGAGGGACAGGGCTATTAGTCTATCTCTGTAGGGTAGATGTTTAAGGCTCTGGATCCTCCCGGTGAGGAACCTCTGTGATCTCTCCAGCTGTTGCATGTGCTTTGTGAGGTACATGCCGAAAGGGGCATTATACTCAATAATGGGTCTTATAAGGGAAGAATACAGGGATGTTATGACCTCCTTGTCCCTGGATGAGATACCCTACTTAATAAGGTGGGTCTTGTGGAAAGCTTTCCGTACAACGGAGGCAATATAGTTTTCAAAATTCAGTTTGCTATCAACTTGTGTGCCCAAGTCCCTCATGACTGATTGCATGCTTAGGACGTTGTTATTAATGTGATAATTTGTGGGGACGTCACTCTCTTAGGCAGATGGGCCTATAATTACCTGGATTGGTGGACACACCACCCTTATGCAAAGGGATGGCAGTGGCTGCCCTCCACTTGGCTGGACTGAAGCCAGTACTCGGGCTTTGGTTGAAGAGGGTGTTTAATGGTGCCACAAGTTCCTGCCTAAGTTCATGTAAAATGCAGCCTGGGATGTTATCGGGTCCCATAGAGGCTGTATTTTTTGCCTTTGAGAGGGCAATGATGACTTGGTCCCTAGAGATAAGGGGAAGGGGGGGCAGGTGATGGGATGTCCTGATTTACTGATGGGGGGAACAGAGGAGTGAAGTTTTTGCCGAACCTGCCTGCCAGCAGGTTGGCTATATCTATGGCATTTGTGTATGTCTCCTTGACCACCAGTTCTGACCAGATCTGAGTGCTTTCTTTGAAATTGCGGTAATATATGAAGAAGTCCTTATGATTGTCTTTAGTAGATGTGGCCTGTTTGGACTTGAAGTTTGGTTTGGAGGATTTCACTAGTGTTCTTATTTGCTTGTTCAGGCTAAGGAGAAATTACTTCCAATTAGGCACCTGCTCCTTCTTGGTCCTGGACAGCAATGTTTTCCTTTTATTATAGAGTTTATTTATTGCAAATGTTTACTCTTCTTTGAGGAGGAGGATTTTGTCCTGTCGGGTATTCTTGATTTCATGCAGCTATATAAATGCCTGTGTAGTACTTTGGTGTAGGTTTGGACATTTGTGCCAGTTCATATGGAGGGGGAGGGGGTGTGAAGCTGTTTATACCTTCCCTCAGGAGGTTGTAATCAGCTTTGGGGAAGTTTTTATGTTTGACAATTGCAAGGGGGGTGGGGGTGGAGGAGATGGTGACTTTGAAAGTGACCACTTTGTGGTTGAATCTTACCAGGAAGGATGACACTGTAGGGATGCTGCAGTGGTTATTTGTGTTGGTTAATACCAAGTTCCAGATATTATTGTGGGAACGTCGACCAACTGGTCCAAGGCATTTGCATTGACGAAATCAAGGCATCTCTGGTCTTTTGTGTTTTGGCATGAGTAGTTCTTCCAGTCTGTGGTTGGATAGTAAGTCGCTTAGAATCAGGATAAATGGTTGAATCCTGATAGATTTAAAGAGGTCCAGATAGGTGGAGTGGGCATCTTGAGTCAACGTTTGGGGCCTGTTGCTAGCTATGATTTGAGTAGCGGTCTTGTTAATGGTTAACTGCACCTGGAGTGTCTCCTGTGCTGCATACTCTTTGACCAGTCTTGAGGTATGTACGTCTTTAATATATATTGAAGCTGCACCTCCTTTTGCTTTGCTGTCCACTGTTTGGGGTCTGAATGTGTGATAGGATGAGTAACCTGGTATGGATAGGATGCTCTCCACAGCTTTGAACCAGGTTTCTTTGACTGCAAGAATGCCACCATCTTCCAGGGTTAAGAAATTTTGCAGTGAGTGCAGTTTCATGTTTAGACTCCTAGAGTTTAGCAGCATGACCTTTAATTTGCGTTTTGATGAACTTTTCATGTTGGTAGTTTTGACCCTCATGACATTGCGTAAAAAGGCACTATGGGGGAGGCAAAAACCTTTGACAGAAACCTGAAGCCCAAGGGAAACAGATATAGGTCATCTCTGGCAAAGAATCATGGTCTGTCGATCATGTCTTCCCAGGCTGTCGGGTACTGGATCCCCTTGGAATGACGCACCAAACTAAGCCAATTGTTAAAGTTAATCATTTGCTGTTTGTATTGAGAAGCCATTCTGGGTGATAGTAGAATGCTGCTTAAGGCTAGGGACAAACCTGCCCGGGACACGCATTCAGTGAGCTCAATCATGTTTCTCTTCACATAGTCCAGGGGCGTATGTCTCAAGTCATTCATGCCAACATGAACTATGACAGAGTCATAAGTAGTACCTGTTGTTGAGAGACTTGAGTGCATGTGTGATGTGGTGGATTCTGGTGCCTGACGAACAACTAACCGTGACTTTCTCCTTATCCATCCTGGTGAGTTGCACATCTCTGTGTCTCACGGTGGAGTCTCCTATGACTAATATGTTGGGTTTATGGTTAGGCCTTAGTGGCTGTGAGACACAGGTGTGGACTGTGGTTGTGGGCTGTGGAGTTTGTGTGTGTTTTTGGCTTGGAGGTCTCTCTTGTTTGGGTATATTTTTGTTGAGGACCTCTGCATATTTGGATGTGTAGGTGTGGGTGGTGGTTGAGGTGTGGTGTACAATGTTAACAACTTTCTCAGTGCCAGATGTACTGCTTTGTGAGGGAGAGAGCATAGACTGTAGGTTCTTAATGTAATAGTGTCTCTCACAAATTGTATTTCTAGGTGGTAGAGAGTTGTCCATGTACAAAAGGCAACTGTTAGCAACTGCCACATTGTCTCATAATGACCATATCAACCAGACTGACAGTAGAAACCGTAGGAAGTTGTCCATCCGTATTTCTCAGAATCTGAGGGAGAGAGGCTAGAGAGAGCTAAGGGGATAACAGGTGGAAGGTCTAAGATGAGTATTACTAGGTGATCACACAAGTGCTACTGTGGAAAAATTTGTAGCTGGAATATCTCGCAATGGGTTAAAGACAGTGTAGCTGTGGTGCACAACGTGCAAACAAGCCCAAACCAGCTCAAACGCAAGGTTTAAATACCACAAAATCTAGAAGATTCCAGTAACACAGAAATCTAGCCAATCCTGCTAGTCCCTTTTCTTTTTACCAATCAGCTTGTGCAAGACAAGTTCCAGGCTGTCCTGCTACTCTGATTAGCAGAGAAGATAAGCTTCTACCAACAAAAGGTGACTGCCAGAAACAGTAATGAAATGCAGTAAAGTGCAGTTAAACAGTAATGAATTGCAGTAAATCACAACAAAATACAGTTAAACAGTAATGAAATGCAGTTAGTCAGTAAACTACTTTAAAACTGTACATATGTGATAAATTAGCTATAAGGCACAGATAAAAACAATAGGCAAGTGCAAATGCAAGTGAAAATAAATGAAAATGCACTTAGATTGGTCTTGGAGCCTTAGGAATTTTGTAAAGCGTCCCAGAGGTGATGCACCTCAACAGAGCCTGGTTCAAACAAGCCCAAACCATCTCAAATGTAGGGTCTAATTACCACAAAAAATAGATTCTAGTAACACAGAAATCTAGCGAATTCTGCTAGCCCTTGCTCTCTTTACCAATCAGCTTGTGCTGGGTTTCCATCATTTTTCTTTTTTCAGACTTTGGCCCTAAATGACCATCATGATTTAAACTTCTGAAAACCCTGTCAGTGATAAACGGATCCCTCACAGAAGCATTCCTAATAAGTACATTTATGTAGGTCTTTGCAAGTGGTAGCCTTACATTACAGTCTTCCTTACCAACAGAACTACCATATTCTGTGCATGCTCTGCTCAACAGATACATGTTTTCAGGCCACTTCTGCACCTTATGCTTCCTGTGATTCTTTGCATGTTCCTCTCTTTATGTCTAGTTTCTTCTTGATATTGAAAATTTTCAATGAATTTCACAGTGGCCCCATGCTACTTTGCTGTGCAAGTGTAGGATTTTTACTTTTTCTGTGAAATAATTAAAAGTGCTGCGAGTCTAAGATGGTGACCTTTTTTGCTTTTAATCTTAATTATATGAAAAAAGACCTCTTGATAGCAGCCTCTCCTTCCTGGGCATTCTGCCCTCCCATGTGTTTTTGTTTGTATTTGATGCATACTTGGTCTGGGCTGCTTTCCTTTGTTTTGTATAAATTTGGCTAGTATCACAAACCCTTTTGGTGTTTCAGTCGGGCTCTCTGTTATGAGGGTTTGCTTTTGTATTTTTCCTGCATTTCTAGGTCTTGATCTTGCATGTGGAAAGTTTTCTTGAGCTTTGGGGCCATTTTTCTTAATTCTTTCTAGTATCAAAACTATGTCTTAGCTTTATCAGCAGACCCCCTTCCAGCATCTTGTGATTGAGAGCTGCTTTGCATTCTTGGCTATGTTTGTTCTGACTCAGGAGCATTTTCCTTCTTTCCCTCCAGACTAGAGTTTTCTGGCCTTTCCAGGATTGGAGTTAGTGTAATCAACTAGATATGGGATGCAGGGATGTCGTATGTAGGCTGGTTTTTGATCTTTCCCATCTCAGATCTTGGAGGGGTGTGCATCTGCCTCTTCCGGGACCACTTCCTAACCTGCTGGTAAACAGCATGTGCCCAAAGCTTCTGCTTATTCTGCTTTGAGACTAGGTGTCCACAATGTGCCTCTTTTTTCCCCCTTGACCTCAAAGACAGCGGAAGTGGCATCACGTGGACTGACATAGGTTGCACCAACATCATATCATCTATTTGAGTCTCTAGATGTTCTCAGCTTGCCCCAGTCTGTATAAAATTGAATCTACTTCATATGACTAAAAACTCCAAATACGGAAATTCATATTACTGAGACCACAATACTTTTCAAAATACAAAAAACTGATTTGACTTAGTAGTTATTATACTGAAAGCTTACAGTGCTGAATTTCAAAATGCTGAGTTTTAAGCCATAGACATGATGCTTTTCCTTTCACCTGTGACTTGCTTGTGATGAAAAAACATTACTGTAACTTAATGTGCTGACTGTCAGATTACCAATAGTGGTGTAGAAAGTAGTGTTGTTGTGTTTCTAAATGTAGTTATATGTCTACGTTTTTATGGGAAGTATCTAAAGTAATATGCCGGATGTTTCATGCTCTCCCAGCAGTAGTGACGTGTATACAGTACTTTGCTCTTTTTCCCACTGTAGTGCTGTCCTGGAGTTGGTATATATAGTTGGGGGGCGTAGCCCCCCACCTAGTTTGGTTTTATATTGTCCGGTTTCTGTTAAGAGTATAAGTAAGTAGTTTTTAAGGTTTGGAAAGAACTGGTCATTGGTGGTGTATGTGTGCGTGTCTATGGCTAAAAATTCACTATTTTGAAATTCAGCATTGTAAGCTTTCTGTATAATAGTACTCAGTCATATGAGTTTTCAGTATTTTGAAAATTAGATGTAATGGGATCCTATCTCGCCTACATTCATGACAGATGGGTTCGGAGCCGATCCATCGGCTCCTGCAACTTAAACTAGCAGACTAAACCTCATTAGCTGGCTGCTGGGCTCCCTCTCTATCTCCTTACTACACTACTTTGGCGCCATACAAGCTTATGCCTTTAACGGACGGGCTGGGGCTCGTGGGTGGGCTTTTGGTTCTTTTACCTTTTTACTTTCTTTGACCTTGGGGGTTTTTCTTTCTATATATTTCCAAACAGCGAGGAGGCGCTGCCTGGCCATGCCTTTGCCCGTTCAACTAAGATTCACCGTCCCTAGAGGATGATATCTCCTTCTCAGATATCTTGGAGAGATGAGAGAGAGAGAGTGACTCAACAAACAAACCCCTTGAGAGAGGGAGTCCTCCCACTTGCTTTGGGGGGGCCCTCCCCCTCTCCTCCTGGGTGTCTCCGATCCTTGATTTGAACTGATTTGTTTCTTTCTCGTGTGGGTGGGAGTTGATTCTGTGGAACCGGCCCCGCCCAGCCCAATAAATTTTTGTCAACCCCCCCCAGAAAGAATTTCCTTCTGATTTACCTGTAGATGCTTTGGGTGGTGGTTTGGCACAGGCTGAGGCGGAGACGAGGTTGATTCCTCCTAATAAGGATTCTAGAGTATGGATAGTAATGATCGGTCATTTCTGTCAGCGGCAGTCCTCAGCGCCAAAGGTCGCTGAACTACTCTTGTTGTAACTTGTCAGGAGGCTCACCGTCCTCAGGAGCTTCTCTCAAAGTGACTAATGATTCTCTTGTTGGTAATCTACCGTTGGGACTACCTCGACTGTTGGCGCACACAGATGACTACCCTCTTTTCTATTGTTAAATGTCCAGGCGTTTGGTAGATATCAGACAGTAGAGCGGGTAGGAACACCCGAGTAGTTGATTTCCCCCTGCTCTTTCACTTTGTCAAGCCTGGTTTCCTTCGTCCCTTCTCACACGCAAGTTCAAGTCTTCGTTGAGTCCTTTGTGATGGGTTCTTTGCGATGAGGGGGCCAAAGGTGAAGGACATAGTGTACTTGTGCGGCCTCAGTTGCCAAGCCTCCCAGGCCACCCGTTTTCAGGCGCTTTCCTCTTTCCAGGGAGGGAAAAAATGGGAGAAAGCCCAAAAACTGTTCTTTTCAGCATCGGTAATTCTCTATAGATCATCCCCTTCAAATCAGGCCAGGTTTTAAGTGAAATCCCGGACAGATATCCCTTCGATGGGATTCGGCTTCTAAGTGCCCTTGAGTTGCTTTTTAGCCCTGATCCCAACCAGCCTGGTCCCAGTGGACTGTGATGCAATCAGGGGCTTACTGGGAATCCATAACAAGCGCGAACGTGCGAGCTTTCAGGATAATTGAAATCCGGAGGAATATCCCTTCAGCGCGTCGGTCTTCTTTGCAAAACCAAAACGCCCACCCAGCTTCAGCGAAGGGGATCAGCTTAGAGGGTTCAAAGCTGCTAGAAAGGAAGAGCCATCCAGCCTGTCCCCATCGACCAGATCAGATCAGGAACTTACTCAAAAATTATTTTCAGAACCAAAAAGACAGGGACTTCATTTTGGTTTTGACCTCAGTTCATTGAATCGCTTCTCAGAAAGAGTCCCAATCTAAATGGTCACCTCTCAATCTATTCATTCCATTCACCTCCTCTAGATTCTTCCCTTCCTCCCCATGACGCGGCCTTATCATTCCATTCCCATAAGAGAAGAGGACAGGCCATTTTCGCCTGCCCTCGAGCCAGAGGGTCCATTTCAGCACTGCACCTTCTCACCAGTCATTTCCAGTTCCCACCAAACTTCTGGCAGTGTCCCTTGGCTCTGGTGTTTGCTCACCGATAGTTCAGGCTGGTCCTTATCTAGACGACTGGCGGCCTCACTGCCACCTTACTATCGGTTCAATGGTCCTATCAGGAACTCCCTTGAAACCACTTATCATAATCAAACGAAAGTTGCGTTGAGAGGTGGGGGTCATTACCTCAGGTCGGTCCAACAGCCATGGCAGATCCAGGAAACATTTGCATATCAATGTCACCCTGAGATGAGAGCGGCTATACTATACCTCATCTCCTCCATCCTCTCCCACAGGGCCCGGGACATTCTATATCTATCCACATGTCGGTGGTGGTACACATAACACAAAACAAGTAAAGGAACCTTAGGTTATCCATGCAGAGAAGCCATGAACTTTACACTGGTAAGGTACAACCGTACCAACTGGTACCATACTAAAGGACAAGTGTTATGGTATGGAGACAGGATTACAGATTCAGCTTTTTTAACTCACGACCTCAACCTCAACAGAAAGCTTAAGATCTCGGCCAGAGACAGTCTTCCTTGTTGCACTCCGTTCACCATGCCCCGCTGCAAATGTAAGAGAGTGCCAGACCTGTTGACTCATCAGTCAGGGCCAAGGCTATCCGCCTTCTCAGGTCTTGAAGAAGGCAGCATGGTTTTACCTCCACTTCCATCCTTAGTCCGAGATAATGCTTCTCGGCCGGCGGTCCCCACTGTCTTCTTCTTTCTCAACCTTCACCATCAAACTTTATTGAGGTTCTGAATTTTCTGGTCTCCTTTTCAGTTGGCTCTTTCAGTTTTTACCATTAAGGTTCCAGCGCATCTAATCCTCTAATTTTCATCTTTTGAACCTTCATTGATGTTGCTCTTTGTAAGGCTTAACCAGCTGCTACTTGTGATTTAAAAATTCTGTCTTGGAAAACGCCTTTTAGTAGTAGCCATAACATCTGGCTTAGTTTCAGAACTTCAGCTCTTTGTTCTGATCCTGTTTCATTGAAATTAAACCCTGCTATAGAACTCCTGTCTTTTTCCCAGAATTCTCCAATATACGAATAATATACTTTTGCATCAATTAATCAAATCAATTGTTTGTTTCCTTTGCAGTGAACAAATTGGGTCAACCAGTAACAAAAGCCTCCATATCTAAATGGATTAAAGATTGTATCATTTTTATTTATTCACAGGCTAATAAAGACCTTCCTTTCCAGTCAAGGCTCATTCTTTTATTTCTCATTACAAATTGGATGTGGTTTCTCGAGGAGCAGAGCTTTGGTTCCACAGTTCTCTAGGCGAGATAGGATCCCATACATCGTTATAGTGACTACTAGTTTTTCTGTGTTTGCATGGGTGTATGAAAGCTAACAAAACAAGATCTGGGGAAGCAGGTGTAGTGCATCCTGGGATTGAATGTAGGCTAGATGGATCCCATACATCCGGGTTGGTGTAACATAACTAAAAGATATTGTGGTCTCAATAAAATGAATTTCAGTATTTTGAGTTTTTCAGTCATGTGAAGTAGAGCCCTTAAAATTAGTATAATTGACACACATATAGCTGGCCATGAGTTGAGCCCACTACCGAGTCCTGTCTGGAACTGCAGTTGGGCCCAGCATTAGGTAGGCCTGTATCTTTTGCACTAACATTGGTGACTAGCATTGCTCTGTTCTGAATAGCAACAAACTGGCATTAGTTGAAAGGCCTTTGGTTGCCACATTACTGCAGAGCTGAGCACAAAGCTCTTTAATATGGGGAGGATAATTTTAGAGTATCCTTTAACAACATTGTTAGCGTCTTTATGTTCTCCTTTGGACTATCCTACTCGTAGATGGATGCCCCCCTTACTGGACTCTCAGGATCACCTTCTAAGTCCCACTATGATAAGGAGGTTATACATTTTGTGGGTTCCTTTCTTTTCCTTGGATAAGTTTGTTGATTTCAGATAGCCCTTCATCTGTTATCTTAGGCAGCCTGTTCAGTGAGCATGCAAGACCCTTGTCTTGTAAATTATGGCTGTGATGACCTAGGTGGCGATGGGTATCTGATGGCTGTGCCTTTTAGACTTATTTACAGGAAAAAGGTACACCATGTTCATGTGCTGCTCTTTTGAGATACCATGGGTTTCTGATATCCAGGAGGTCCATTTTCTTTTGATAGGTTTTCAAATTAACTTTGAGCCTAGGTTGTCTCCAGACTTTTCTGTCTGGACAGTTGAGCTTCCCTTCTGATGTTTAAGCTGAGCAGTTCTGATTTTCACTGCAGCTTTACACATTGGATTCTTGTAATTTAGAATTTTGTATTTTCAGCTTCGCCTGACCAGCACGTAACTCGGATTCAAACTCAGGTTTGGTGCCTGCCTGTAACTTAGTTGTCTGGTGGAACTGACAACAGTATTTTCCCTTTGCTTGACCCTCTTCTCATAGAGCCATACTTGCATCTGTTCCTGTCACCCAACTTTCATAGATCCCTTGCTAAGATAGTAGACCAGCTGTATGTCATGGGGCACAGGTGCTTGTTTTCAGTGCCTCTCCTTAAGTTGGTTTGGACTGTCCCACATATCCCTTTGTTGTTTTTCTTTTTTAAAGAGTCCAGGCAGCCCAGACCATGTGTACTTTCTGTTCCATTCTACGTAGAAAATTTAATTGTTTTTGGAGTAGTGATGAATTCTGAGGACTTGTAGTCATTCCCCCACCCCCTTTTATCTGCCGATTTCTATAATGGAATTCCACAGGTCTTGCACCTGCCCTTATGTTTAAGGTGCTTGATTCTGGGGAAAGTCCTGTACTATAGCGTCTCTTTATGCTCGCCTCACACCTTGTAGAATACAAGTCTGTGACAGACATTTAATCGCTTACTTTTGCTCCCTTTGTTAGCTCAGACTACTTAGTTAGCCGTTTCTTGGGCAGATTGCCAATTTGCTTGTTGGATTGCTTCCATCATGGGCATGGACTGAGGCCAAGAGTTTCTAGGACTAGCTCAGTTAAGGTTATTGCCACATTTCTGCAAGCTTCCTGCTTCAGCAGTAATTGGTCTCACTGCTGTTTCTTTATCAGCTCCTGAGAATATTTTGTGGCTATAGATAAAATCCTCTTCATGGGGGAGTTGTTAGAAAATCTGCCTTTTTGGTTAAAAAATGAAATTCCTTAGCAAATATGATGTCCATCTCTCTTGATGTAAGGTTAAGCTAAGATGAAATTGCACCTGTTTTCCCCACTCTGCAGTGGCATGTATTGTGGCTTCTAGGTACTCCATTCTTTTCAACCAGCACAGTAAGTACTAGTGAGGGCTCTGCTTGCCATTTTCTGGGTTAATTTGGCACAGACTGTCAATGCAGCTCTTACATTCTAGAGGCCATGTAAAATTGCCTGTGGTATCAATCGATTCGTGCCATTTGTTCACACTATTTCTTTTGTATAGACCTGAATGTCAACAATGATGTGCAGTGCTGCACACCAAGCTGCTTCTGAAACTGGTTGGTACCAGTCTGTCATAGTGGTTTGCCAGCTTGTAAATTACTACTACCATGGAAGGCTTGACATCTGGCCTGACTTCAAGAGCTTAACTCGGATGCTCTTCCTGTCTGGATGTAAGGACATGAGTAGCATAAGAGGGATACCCACAAGCACAATCTTTTTATATTTCTTGCTGCAGTTCACTCTGAATTGAGTACGTTATTCTTTATGGATTGTCAGTCCATTGGTTAGGATTGGCTTCCAGAGCTGGCAGTTAAGCACCCCTTGGGAGAACACTTCTTACCTAACTTTTGTATCAAAGTGGCATGCTTGTTAGTAATAGAGTTCGGGGTCAGGGCTAAATGTCAGATACTGAGAAAATTAATTTTATTTTATATAGGAAGAAAATGCCAGCAAAAACTTCCACATCAAATGTGGGTTTTTTACATGTTTTTAAACTCGTGGCCTAAGCATGACATTGCAAATTGTTTTTTTGTTGTGCACAGTTTAACCAGAAGACAATTAAGCAGTGGGCAAGCTCTCTGTTACTGCCTTAACCACACTTAACTAAGACTAGCATGACATTGGCCAAATTCACTTTGAACCCCCCCCCACCCAAAAAAAAAAAGGCAGCAGCATGAAGTACGTGAGGCAGATGATTTTGAGTCCATGCCCCCCCCTCCCCAAATTTGAAGGAATACGGTCCATTGAGGTTTGCATGCTGCCCCTGACTGTGACATCCGTTTTGGCTGAGGCATTTGGCAGTTGATGAGTCTGTAGGTCTCTGGTTTCAATGCCCATATTTTACCCAGATAGTAGGGCAGTGTTCCCTCATTGTCTTGGAGAAAGTCATCAGTTCCAGGATGAAAAGTTTCCTGCATACATCTCATGGCCCCTTAAGTTGCTTTGTACCCCTCAAACAAAAAAAAAAAAAAACTGATATCCACCAGTGTTTGACAGGCATGTACTGGGCAGGCACTCTTTTTCCCATCCTAGGTTCCTGTCCAGTATTTCATCCGGCTGGCTCCGGGTTTTGTAATTTTCTTGAATATACTGTAGCTTTCCTGTGAACAGCTATCATTGTCAGGGGTCCCGTCTTAATGTATGTAAGGAATACCCCTATAGGACTCCAATTCAGAGGTGGACAGTCTGGTCTTTGTTGACCAAATGTCCTACCCCTCCTGTATACAAGTCTGACAAGCAGACACCCTGTTATCTGCATCTCCACCAGAGGGTGTTTCATTTGGGGATGCTGCTTTTGGAATAATGGATTAACTCCAGTGGGAGGCAAAGAAATTTTCTCCTACCCACGTGTGAGATGCATTGAGCTGCTAAGCCCTTAGCCATTTCTCCTTTTAGTCAGGTTCCAAACTTTTCCTGCTCACGGGAAGCCTGATTGCCTTTACAAGGTTTGTTACTCTTTCAGATACCTACATAAAACCCTATTGCAGTCCAGCTTTGGTTTCCATAGATTCTATCAGTGAAAAAAAGCAGCTTCAACCAAGAATGTGCTTTCTAGTGATATGGATAGTAAACTTTTTTGACAGTTTTGGAAGGAAAACCTATACGTCTGCTACCTTGGCCTTTAAATTGTCAGAGTTGCATGCTACAGTACCAGTGGATTTTCCTGTCCCATCTAAAGGAAAACACTGAAAAAAGAGGACAAGACCCTGAACGGAAAAGTGATAAAGGTATGCAGCCTCTGTTTGGCTTAACACTCCATCCCGAATGCCATCTTGCAAGACAGCAACTACAGGATCAGTTTTAAGGAAGCATGTCTGACTGAGAATATAGCCCCTGCCACACTCCACTGGAGAAGGAAATTCTTACGGAAAAGTGATAAAGGTATGCAGCCTCTGTTTGGCTTAACACTCCATCCCGAATGCCATCTTGCAAGACAGCAATTACAGGATCAGTTTTAAGGAAGCATGTCTGACTGAGAATACAGCCCCTGCCACACTCCACTGGAGAAGGAAATTCTTACTGGACCCGCTGAAGAAAATGTGTTTACAAGAAAGGGGGTTCTCTTCCAGGGGGGTGTAAAACTAAACATGCCGTAAAACAAGTTATTTCCAGCCTTGCACCAAAGTATAGCAAAACTACTAGAAAAGTCAACCTTTCTACTAGAGTTAAGGCAGATGAAAAATAGATGAAAGTTAAACAACACTAAGAAAAAAATTGCAGCCAAAAGGGGAAAGGCTGTGAGCCTTCAAAGAACAGAGACGCAAATGGGTACAGTTGTTGACTTATCCTTGCCTCCAGATTCCATCTCAACCCACACCCTCTTCAATCCCTTTCTAACTGAGAGTAGAGATTCACTTTGGCCTCGTTAAAACTGTAGGAAGAAAATACAGTACTTCAGATTTTAAGGCAGGAAATAAGGCTGCAGTTCTTAAAAGAACAAAGTTCACAGGTATCCCTGCATTCCTAAGGACCAGATACCCTTAGTCCAATCACTGCTGCAAAATAACCTGTTGCAAGGAGTCATATAGCAGCTTATGCTGTACTTTGGTGCAGAGGAGTGAAATAACTGATGTTCTTCGTGTTTCACTGTTGCAGTCATACATTTGGGTTATCCCTGCCAGGGTAGCCATTGGTTAGGCCTTAATACCAGAGACTTAGTATTTCTTCATCGGTTGCTGTCGCTTGAGAACTGACGTCAGGTCGTCAGTGGTATAAAGTAAGGCGGCCAACACCATTACATCAGTCTTTCTTGCCATGGAGCCTGAAGCAGTTTGCACGAGTGCCGGTTGGCTGCTACTTGAGTTTTCGTTTCCAAATTGAAGTTGAAGTCTTCTAAAACTAAGTACCCCATTGGGGATCCTTTTTTCTTGCACTAACCGATGTTAGAAAAAGTTAACAATTGTCTCGCCTGTGGAAAGCAAATACCACACTGGGACTTCCACTCTTACTGCGTCATTTGTTAAGGCCCAGACCATGTTGTCCCTCGTTGTCGCTTCTGTGCTCTGTTTAATGCCTGAACTATTCGTCGTTGGGCCTTTATTGTAGCCAGATATTTTCATTTACAGTTTTCAAATTCCGATATGGCTTCGGTAAGCCATCTGACAGCAGATCTTCCGAAAAAGCGTAAAAATCAAGAGACAGACCGCACAGGACCAGATCTTCCGGCGACACTTCAGTTAAGCTAGGCGTCTGTCCTCCAGAACTCAGTGAAGCGCTTTTGCTTAAAATAGCAGAAGGACCTTATCATGCTGATAAGGGGAAGCCTAGCTATTACCTCAAAAAAGAAAAGAGATCCGTCTCCATTAGTTTTGCCTGAACAAGAGTCAGATGAATCTGATGCATCTGACTATGAAGACATGCAGCCCCTCTCCACATATGAGGATTTTGATGCAGAAGAATTCATACCTTCAGCCTCTCCCCCAGAGGATTTTTCCTTTGGAGAAACCCTGCATACCTTAAGGGAGCATTTCCAATGAAAGAGTCAAGACTACCCTCAGTCTAAAAAGAGACTCTGAGAGTTCCTGGACCTTCCACAACACAGACCCTTAGCAATTCCCCCAGTTCTGGATGTTGGTGGATGATGTTTTCCTTGAATCCAGCTTAACTCCAGATGCCCTCCCTCCTGCTCCAAGAAAACCAGATGGGTACTACAGAATCCCTGACTCTCAGAAATCTCTTTAAAAATCCAACAGCTAACCCTGAGGTAATTTATCAAGGGCCAAAAGGGATTAAAGCAACCTCAGCCAAGAATCCCACCCCCTCAGACAGGGATTCCCGAGCAATGGACAGATGGGGTAAAAAAGTATACACCTCAGCTACTCTTGTTATCAGGGCACTAAATTGTCAGTTCCATATGCTTAAATATCAGGAACATACCTTGGAACTCCTTAAAGAAAAAATGTCCTCCTTTCCTACATGGGCAGAATCTAAAGATGTACAAGACTTAATGCATTCTGCAAGTCAAGTAACTAAACACACTTTGCACTGTGCTTTTGATGTTCTAAAAGCTTCTTGCAGGCCAGCAGTCACTGGATCTATCATCAGAAGACATGCATGGCTTAAGGAACAACTCCTGCCAGACCATGTCAAATCAAAATTGTTCGATGCACCCTTGCACAAAGATAACTTATTTGGCACTAAAGCAGAAGCAGTCTTAAAAAAGATGGAAGAAAAAGCAAAATCTATGCAGACAGTTAAATATTTCTTACAGGTCCAGCCCCCTAGGTTCAGCAGGCATTTTACCTCCAAACACTGGTCTTTTCTTGCTCCGAGTAAACCGTCCCAGCCTAGGCCCAGTGGAAACAGACCCCCCCCCCCCAGACAGCAGAGAGATCTAAGCAGTGGACTTCCTCCACTTCAAAACCAGGGAGTTCTAAGTCACCCCCTTATGGTAAGAACTCATAATGACTCGTCTCCTCCCACCATCATATACCCCTAGGAGGAGTACTCTCCTTTCACTCAAGCACCTAGGCCACCATTACCAAGGACCAGTGGGTTCTGAACATTGTGTCTCAGGGATACAAATTCTCCTTCCATACCCTTCCAACCCCAAAAGGGTTCCCAGATCTACCACCAAATCAGTGGGCAGAGGCTCAAAAGCAAATCCATTCCCTGCTCTCCTTGGGGGCAGTAGAGCATGTTCCTGCACAGTAGATAGGCCAAGGCTTCTACTCCAGACTTTTTCTGGTGCCAAGAAAAGAGGGCACCTGGTGCCCTATCCTCGATCTATCCATTCTAAGCACCTTCCTGGTGATCCCAAAATTCAGTATGCTCACCCTCCAGCAATTCCTAGTCATGCTGTCCAAGGATGCTTGGCTAACCACTCTGGACCTAAAAGAGGCTTACCTCCACATTCCTATCAGGGAGTACTGCAGAAAATATCTCCGCTACAGGACAGGATCTCAACACTTTCAGTTCTCTGCACTTCCCTCTGGCTTATCTACTGCTCTCAGAGTTTCGCAAAATGCCTGGCTCCGGCCTTTGCCTTTTGCAGACAAAGAAATATACAAATTTACCCCTACTTAGACGACTGCCTTATTCAGGCAGACAGCCAGGAAAAGCTGCTCAAAGACCTGGCCTTTTTAAAAACCTGCTAACCTCCATAGGGTACACAATCAACGAAAAGATCTCCAAACAGGTACCCACCCAAAGGATAATCTTCTTGGGAGCAAGTCTGGACACAACACCCCAGATGGCATGCCTTACACCAGAGAAACACATTTTTCTGTCACCTTACTTCTCTCAACTGGCCACCAGGCCCCAGGTTTCTGCAAAGAAAATCCTGCAAGCCCTGGGGTTCATGGCATCTTGCATACTCCTCATTCCGTATGCCAGGCTGCATATGAGGAAACTTCAGTGGTACCTAAAGAGTCTTTGGTGTCAACACTCAAGATCTGGAAACTCTTCTAACTACTATTCCTTGCCTGAGGAGGGAATTTCTGTGGTGGGCAACAGCCTGCACCCACAAAAAGAGACTGCTATTTTCCCCACATCCCACTGCCCAGACCCTCACCACAGACTCATCAGACTACGGTTGGGGGTGCTTACCTGAATGGCAGGTGCATACAGGGCCAATGGAGCCCACAGCAAATCCCCCTGCACATCAGTCAAAAAGAAATGTTGGCTGTGCAGCAGGCATTGATAGCTTTCAAACCCCTTCTCTCTCCAGGGTTCTCCTGATCAAAACAGACAACATTACTGTGATGTGATACATCAACAAGCAGGGGAGGGACTCACTCTGACCCACTGTGCAGGCTGGCCATGACCCTTTGGCTCACAGCCTCTTCCGTGCAACTACACCTGTTAGCACAATACCTACCAGGCTCTCTCAACTCCCTGGCAGACCAATTAAGCTGAAAGCTTTTGGACCCACACGAGTGGCAGCTCAACAGAAGCACCTTCTTCCTAATAACTCAGAAATGGGGAACCCCAGAGGTCAAGTGCTTTGCCTTCCACACCAACCATCAGCTCAGCAAATTCTGCACCAGGGAGCATCACTGCATGGCTTGGAAAGTGGATGACCTGTCCTTCCCCTGGGTAAACCTGTCAGTCTGTGCCTTTCCTCCCCTACCTCTCATCCCCAGGGTACTGCTCAAAATAAGGGAGGAAAAACCAAGGACCATTCTCATAGCTTCAGACTGGCCCAGACGGCACTGATAGGGGAATTCATGCATCCCCAATTGCTGACACTCAATTTGGTAGCTTGGCTTATTCCCTAAACCCTGACCAATCTGCCAGCCTCTGTAAACAGTTTCTAGATGTTATCCGATAGGCCAGACACCCTAGCACCAGAAAGTCTTATGCAGATAAATGGAAAAGTTTTTGCACCTGGATCAAGGCTAAGGGGGCCAGTACGTCATAGCCCTCCATCCCTCTCATCCTGGATTACTTAGCTGACCTACTACACAGTGGTCTCTCTTTCTCCTCTATAAAAATTCATGCCTCTGCTATTTCTGCTCATTTTCCCACTGAGCAGCCTCTTTTCTCACACCCTCTGATTAAACAGTTCCTCAGAGGGGCTAGCAAATTGAGGCCCCCCCCCCCCAAAGGGCACCAACACCAGCTTGGGATCTTAACATTGTCTTGGAAAAGCTCACCCTGCCTCCTTTCAAACCAGCTTCTTCTGCAGAGCTAAAATTTATCTCCCGGAAGACAGGCTTCCTCCTGGCCATCACTTCAGCCAGAAGAGTTTCGGAGCTGCAAGCACTAATGTTTGTGGAACCC
Source organism: Protopterus annectens (assembly GCF_019279795.1). Lineage (NCBI taxonomy): Eukaryota > Metazoa > Chordata > Ceratodontiformes > Protopteridae > Protopterus > Protopterus annectens. Next base: position 187,374,422 of record NC_056728.1, on the reverse strand, counting down.
TTCATCATCTTCCATGTAGACAGGGTATCCCTCAGAACTAATCCATCCTTCATGTCCAAGGTGGTTCCAGTGTGCCCACCTTCTTTCCTACCCCCAAAACAAGGGGAAAGGATTCTGCACTCTCTAGATGTGCACAGACAGCTCAGATACTATCTGGAGAGGACTGCATCCTTAAAGTCTAATCAATTGCTGGTTAGCTTTGCTTCAGGGGCAGAAGGCAATGCCATCTCCAAACAAACCATTTCCATATGGATAGCAGTCTGCATCCATTTCTGCTACAAACAGCATGGCAAGCCTCCCCCCCAAGGAGGTCAGGACACAATCCACCAGAGCAGTCTCCACCTCTGCAGCTTTCCTCAGAGGGGTGCCCACCAAGGACATCCTGGAGGCTGCCACCTGGACATCTGTTCACACTTTTACCAAGCATTACCACCTGCCTCTCTTCTCCAAATCCAGGGCAGGGTTTGCCTCTGCAATCTTGCTGGACATCCTCACCAGCCCCTAGCTTCCTTGACTGCCTCCACCCATTTCCTCAGCTTTGGGAATCTACACAAATGTGATGACTGCAACAGTGAAACATGAAGAACATAGTACAGTTGTGTACACTTACTATAAATGTAGATGTTAGTGTCTTCACTGTTCCAGTCCTGGTTTCCCTCCCTCCATCCCCCTTTCTCTTTTTGTTACCTTTCTTCCTTGTTGTTCTCCTTTCCTTACAAGGGACATTTTGGTATTTATCTTCCACTGGTGGGGTTCTTCTACCAGAACCTGGCCTCCTATTTTGGGGGCTCCTGACAGGTTAGGGTAAGAAAAACTGATGTAATGGCGTCAGCTGCCTTTCTTTATACCACTGACGACCTGACGTCAGTTCTCAAGTGACAGCAACCGACACACAAATACTAAGTCTCTGTTGTTCAGGCCGGCTGAGGGCTACCCTGGCGGGGATAACCCAAATGTGATGACTGCAACAGTGAAGACACTCTAACATCTACTTTTATGGTAAGTGTACACAGCTGTACTTTCCATAGACTGTGTAGTTTTCTTTTTCCTCCATTTTTTTAAGTACCCTTTCTTCAGAGGCTTCATAGAGACTCCCTTTTTTAATTGGGGAGTGGTAGGTTTTGTGTTGCCACACATTACTTTTAGGTACTCGTTTTAGAGCACAAAGTAGTAATAAACATCTGCTCAATGCTGCTCTGAGTTCCACAAGAGTAGGCATATGGACACACCCTTCCTGGACCTTTCAAAGCTAAAAAAAGTTTCAAAAAATACCAAAATTCAAAATGCTAACTTGTAGTGACACCTTCTGTTTCCACAACCTTACATGGTTACTCTGGACCTAAAGAATGCCTGGCTGCATATATCCATAGCAGGGCGAATAGTTGATTTTTTGAGGAGAGGATTTAAAGCCGGGGGTTCCACCTAACACTTCACCTTCTTTTCCTTTTATGTATCTGTTGCCCTCAGAGTGATCACAGAGTGCTTGGGTCCAATAAATGTCTGTTACAGAAAGAAGGGCACTCTCACAAACCATTACCCAGACAACTGCCTCGTTTTGCATCAGTCCTTGAAAAGATTCAGAGAACTCTACAGTTCACTCTGAGTTTTCTTTAAAAACTTGTCTGTCTCTTTCTCAATCTTCCAAAAACCTCATCTAGTACCCTGCAGTCAAGCCCTGTTCCTTGGGGCACTGTTACACACAGACTATTATAGGGCCTTCCTCCCTTTGGAGAACATGCTTTTTATATTAGACTATTTCAGGATATTAACACAGCAAAGACAGTTTACTGCAAGGAATTCCTGAAAGTAGTGGTCTACATATTCTCTTCTGTTTTGATGGTACCCCCTAGCTAGTGGCTTCATTGCATGTATCCTAGCTACGGGTACCATCAAAATGGAAGAGGATATGTAGGATGTCTTATAGCTCATCTCCAGAGAACTTCTTAATGGATTAGCTGAGTAGGACATAAGTGGATGCTGAACAGTGATGCACTTCTGGATTTAGTTCGTAGATGGGGTGTGCCAGCGAGAGACACATAACCCCCCCCCCCCCCCCCCCGTGGCAGAAGACAGTTCAGAGAACTCTGCACAAGGATGCTAGCAGGGGATGCCTGGGCAAAAGGTGCCTTCTACATAAGCTGAACAGGTGTGTTTGTGCTTTCTCTTCAATTCCATTAATCCTCAGTATGGTACAGAAGATAGAGGAGAACAGATCAAAAATGCTAATCCAAGTCCTCTTTTAGCCCAGGGAATATTTGCTCTTTTAGCTGTTTCCACTTGTTGGCTTTGGGATCCTGGGAATCCCATTTCTTTTCCTTGGTGCAATTAAAGCAGTTCCTCAGTGGGGTGTTATACTTGAGGAATCTTAAGAGGAAACTCCGCTATGGTATCATGACTATATTCTGTTGAAACTGGTATCGTCATTTTTTGAGCCGGCTATATCAGCCATCCACCTTTCCTCCAGATATGTCACTTGGAAAACTGCTGTTATAAAGAATTTGAATTGGAGACCATCAGCTGCAAACAGCGATTTCTCATCTTCTACATGAACATGGTCACTCTGTAGTAATTGAACTGTGCCTGAATCAGGCTATTCATTTCTGTATTTTTCCTTTCATCCCAGAACAAGGGGAGAGGATTTTACACCCTCTGGATGTGCACAGGCAATTGAGATTTTACATTTGGGGATCTGAACATATTTTAATTGATGTGCATTGGGAAACAGACCATGTTTAAATGGTTTACAAGTTGTTTTTGCTTCTGTTCTTTTCATGGTAAAGCTTTCCTGGGATACATTAGGCCCACTGCAGTTACTTCTGCCTTCCCAATGGGGTCAATACATAGTCTATCCTGGAGGTAGATACCTGGTCATCAGTCCGTACCTTCTCTAAGCACTGTAATCTGCACATTGTGTCAAGGACCAGGGCTGGATTTTCCATGCCATTTCTGCAGAGTGACCTGAAACCTACTGATCCCAAGGGCTAGCCACCCAGTGGTCCAAAAGTTTTAGGAAGCTTCCTAAGAGTTTCTAATACAGCAATGAGCTATAATAGTGCAATTGTGTTGGGTATCTTTATCATCCCTCCTTCTGGCTTCCCTCTTTGCTACCCTGATCAGGCACATTCTTTCATTTCTCTAGTTGACCTAGAACCTGAAGGTGAATCTTGTGGGGAGGCATTCTGATTGGGACTCTCTCTCTCTGGGAATTGCTTTCACCCAGACAGTCAATGCTGTGGCTTCAGTCCAAACAAAATTACGTTGCCATGGCAAGAAGGAACCTAAGGTGATGTGGGAGGATGACCCTGTTATGTCACGGACATCCATTTGTGGAGAATACCTGCATAGCCAGGAAGATACAGTGATAAGCTGTGGAAATGGGGTGGTCCATTAGGCCTTTTGTGGCAGAGATTCCATGAGTCAGTATTGTTACAGTAAACATACTTTTAACATCTAGTGTGATGGTAAATTCCTACCATACCTGTACTTTTCCTCCTACTGATGAAGCGTCCTTGATGCTCTGTCAGTCTATGGCTTGTTGCACTTCTGGTATGGTTGCTTTCTTTGGTAGCTTGGATGCACTCGTAGGTAGTCTTATTTTGGCCAACAGAGTGACCCTTGAGGAGTTGTTATGAAATGTTCTCCCAAAGTTTATATTCTGACTATCCTGACCTGGTTTGGTTGCTAGTCATAGACTGGATCTTTCTTGGTAAGTGTCTCTCTTGCCTTACTAGACTATTTGATCCAGGTGACCATTAGTATCCTAGCCACAATATGTAAAATTGTAAGCACCCATTGGTATGACCTGATGTATGCCTAGTTTCAACCCCTTTCAATAAGGGCTTGAGTGGTTAGATCTGGGATGCATTTACAATTTCCCATCCATTTATCCAGGTTTCATTTAAAGAGAATCAGGGAGCTACATTGCTTTATAACCAAAGGAAGGCCATTCCATAGAAGAGGGATTCTGTTGGATATATATCACGCCAGCAGGTCTTACTTATGTTTTGGTGGAAGAAGATTACTTGAGTGAGTGCTCGGGGTGGTGGTAGTTCATCTGTGCAGTCAGTTGCATACAACTTGATCCTTCACACCTTTATATGTTATATATAGAAAGAGGTCACCTCTCAAGAGTCTGAGTAGTTCAAGGAAGACATGCCCTTAATTATCGTAATGAGGAAACACTTAAGTCTTTCAAGCTGGGATATATGCTTAGAAAAGTGGATACCAAAGGGGGGACCATTATAATCTATTTATGAGCCTGATGAGGGAGAAGTAGAGAGGAATGATGACGTCCTTGAAGCTGGATGAAATACCCCTGATGATTAGTCTGGCAATGTACAATGATTTCCTAACTGTGGACACACAATGATAAAAATATAGTTCATTGTCAGTGAAAGTACCCAGGTCCCCAATGGCTGAGTCAACTTTCAAGTACATGGTAGGTGCAGGGCTGCAATGCTGCATTTCTTGACATTTCATTGTAGATTGTGTTGTAGATTGTGGTTCAGACGCCACTAGTTGGAGAGTGTTAGTCCCTCCTGAAGAATATGGAAGTCAGATGGGGAGTTAATGATGGCTCCAAATTTGCAGTCATTTGCAGACTTGGTCATGGGTCCTTAATATCAGCCTTGACATCAGAGACGTAAATAGCAAAGAGAAGTAGTCCTTGGAATAATGCCTGGGGCAACACTGCTGGTAACGATTCATTTTTTTCATATTGATCATTGCTGCAGTAACCTAAGCTGTATGGGTTATATCCTACGTAGGATATAACAAACAGCCAGCTGCTTCAGGGCACCTTTCATGTGCCTAAACTGTTAGCTCGAGCTTAGCTGACTAAAAAAACATATTTGGGTGCCAAGCCATTCAGAGCTTTACTGCCACCAAAGAGTTCATTCCTTTGAGGCTTCTGAGGCTTGACATTTGGCTTGTGCTGTTTGTTTGCTGGACAGATAAGTTCCCTTTGTAGAAAAACCTTCCATTAAAAAAAAAGTATGTAATACTTTTCTGTTCATGAAAATTATTTTAAAGCTTGTAGTTTGTTTTAATGGACTGTCATAATACTATATGGTACTTTTTAAACGGGAGCACACTATTTTCTTGTCAGTTTAAAGTAATTGAAAAACATTTTTTTTTCTTTTGGGAAATTGGGTTTATATTACTTTTAGGGGCTGGATAAGTTTGTTTAAATGTTTTTAATTCTGTTTCTGTGTGAAAAAATGATTTTTAAAGACTTAAATTTTACTGGCTTTTGCTGATTGTTTTCCTTGGGAAAGAGGCACCATTTTCAGCTCAACCATGGAACAAACTGTCCTGCTTCCAGCCACTAAAAGAAAAAGGCTGTGGCCATTTGTTTGTACCTCATACATCTCATTTTTTTACCCTAGATCCCTCTTTTGTAGCACCTAAAACCGCTATGAACTGGGGTTTTCAAGTCCTCTGTGGCTGTTGGGGGCCCCCTCAGTGGGCAAGAGAGCGACACTTTTGTCAACCCTGAGAGACTGGACAGGCAGGACTTCCCTGTTCAGTCAGTGTTTTTGCCAATCCCTGTGGAAGCTGCTGCTACTATTTATAACACTATTGGCTCCATTTTTTTTTGGTCAAAGAAAGAAATGACATGAATAGTTTACTGGGTCTGGTTCAGTGTTTTATTCAGGATTTTGATCCTTTTTTATTTATTGCTTTCTGGTAAAAGAAAGGAGGGATACCTCTTTTTCTGAAGAGATTCTGAATCTGGACAGAAAGATGAGGAAAGATGCAGCTTTTGTCCTCAGCTATCCGATTGAGACTCTGAGGAGAGCTCAGTTTGATTTTACCTTGGGTTTCTTCTCTCTTTGAGACTATATGAATGCATCAGTGTTTTCAGTGGGAGTACACTGAGGTTTCCCATTTCCTCAGAAAACTTCATGAGCTGTTGCAGAAGGGATTTCCTGTACCTTCACAAATTCCTCCAGTTTTGGATGATGTCTCTCTCTCTCTCTGCCTGTAATTTTCCTGATAGCGAGACTGCTTGCCCCTAAAAAGGCAGATAGAATGTTTAAGGTTCCTCAGTCGTTTAAGTTTTCATACTCTTCCCAAACCTGACCCAGCAGCTATATAGCTTTAGTTATTCCTACTGCTACTAAACTGTTCGTTCCTACTCTACTCTTTCTGATAAGGATGGGAATATTATTGTTGGATAGGGGACAAGAGTATGCTTCTGCAACTTTGATTTTCAGGATTTTGAATTGTCAGGCTTACATGTTGATGTTTATGCTGACTAATTGTGAAAGTGTAAAGAATGTTTGGTCTGCAGTTTCTTCTTGTGAGGAAAAATCTGATTTAAATTATTTAGTTTTTTTTATTGTATTAGTGACCACTTTGTTTAGTATGTGTGTGTGTGTGACTCCATTGATTCTTTCAGGGCTATGGCGTATGGTACTGTTTTGAGGATGTTTACCTGGCTGCATTCTCAGAACCTCCCAAGAGAATGTGAATAATCAGATCTTATTTTCTGCTTTGGATAGAAGCTCACTTTTTGGTCCCTTTTCTGCAGAGATGATCAGAAATGTGGTAAGTTACATCAGAGAATCTTCTGTCCTCCACTGTTAGATTTTCTGAGGGATTCCCTAACCCCTAATCCAGTTTTAGCAAGATGGCAAGGGTGGTCCCAAATGTGTTCTGAAGATCATTCATCAGGGTTATAGATGAGAGTGAAAGGATATTCCTCCGTTTTACAGGGTTATACCTCATCCACCAGGCCAGACTCTTATTTCCACCTGTCCTTCATTACATGCGGTTCAGTGATAGAACCAGTTCCTCCTTCCCAAGCTGGGAAAGGTTTTTATTCAAGGATGTTTTTAGTGCCGAAGAAAGATGCTTGGAGACATGTTCTGGATCTTTTTTTAAGACCTGTGTGTGATAATGCCCAACTTAAAAATGATGTCACTTTGCAATCTGTTGACTCATCTTTCTCATTCAAGTTTCTTGCTATCACTTTATTTAAAAGATGCTTATCAGCACATTATTTTTCATCCAGGCTTCAGGCGTTTAAGGCTGTGTGTGTCTGGATCATATTATCAGTTATCTGCCTTACCTTTTGGACTATCCACTGCACTGGAAGTGTTCACAAAGTGTCTAATTACAGCTATAGCTCTTTGCGAGGTACAAGGTGTCCATTTTTTTTGATAACTTGTTTATCTTTGCAAAGTCTTTTTCAGTGTGTCAGGAATCTCTCACTTGTGATTTCTTACCCAAGATGGGATTCCGAGAAAAAATTAATAAGTCCTTTTTTACTCCACGTAGGGTTATGTTCCTGGGGTGTCAGCTGGACACCTTAGTTCAAAGAGCTTGTCTTCCACAGGAGAAAAATAGGTTTATGTGAAGATCTGTTTTTAAGGTTCCCACTAAGACTTTGGCCACTGTGAGGGAATACCTTAGGATTTCAAGCCTCATGGCATCTATGATTCTCATGATATCTGTGGCAAGATTCCACACGAGAAAGATACAATTGTATCTGAAGCCTCTTTGTTCTGTGCTTCAATATTCCTTATATTTTCAAGTACCAGTGCTGGGGTTTGTCAGTAGGGAAATTACTTGCTGGAGAGAGCAGATATCCATAAATTTGGGTATTCTTCTCTTTCCCTGTTTCAAACTAATCAGTCATTGCACATTCCTTGGACTTTGCTTGGGGAGCAGGTTCAAGATTGATAAATAGTATAGGGTGTGTGGAACACCTAGGACAGACACAAGCACATAAATATAAAAGAGATAACTGCAGTGATCAAGCCACTTAACTCTGCATCATCTTTGGTCCTCAAGACCTCTTCAAGTTTTCAGACAAACAGTAATGTGATACAGCTACAAGCAGGGAGAACCAGGTCATAAATGTTAGCCATGTTAGCTTGGGGGATATAGCTTCACAGCACAATCTCACTCTGCAGGCATCTTTCATTCCATCAGAGCAATATTGTGCGTCACAAACTGAGCAGAACAGTGCAGACCCTTGTGTATGCAGACTAGTTCAGGAGGTCTTCCAAGATTTGATCCTTATGTGGGGAGCTCCACTAGTAGACCCATTTACCTCCATTATAAATAACCCACTGGGAAGATTCTGCTTCAGGACCTTATGCAAGAAGGCCTGGAAGACAAATTCCTCTTCTCTTTTCTTTTTCCATGGACAGGAATGCTTCTCTCTGCTTTTCTGACTTTCCCACTGATATCCAGGATACTTTTGAACATTCAGAAGGAATCCCCAAGAATATTGTGGCAACTCCTTTTCTGGCCCAGGTAGCAGTGTTTTTTCCCTTCTTTTGGAAATGGCCAGGGTGAATTACCACAAGCTTCTTCACAGAAAGAGTCTACTCACACCAGTTCAGGAGAGTTTGATGCACTTCATCCTCAGTCAACTTCAACTGACTGCCTGGAAGATATCATTTTAGTTCCCTTTAGGCATCTGTTTAGTGAGGATGTGCAGCAGGTACTAGTGGGGGCAAGAAATCTTGCTACTAGAAAGTCATATATTAGCAAATGGAAAATGTTTTCTAGTTGTTGCCAACAGCACGACCAGTACTCATTCAGGACGAGTTCTGTAGTTTTACAATATTTGTGTGAGTTACTTTCCAACAGCCTTTCTTCTCCATCAAGATTCATTTATTGGCCATTTCAGCATGTCTGCCCATGAATCCTCCTCTTTCAAGGCACTCTCGTGTCAAAATGTTTTTGAAAGGGGCTTCATTTGAGGCCTCCAAGAAAACCTGTGACCCCCTCTTGGGATCAAAATTTTGTTTTAGAGAAGCTAATACTTGGTCACTTGAGGTTCTTAACATGGAAAACAGTTTTACAAATTGTGTAACCTCTGGAAGAAGAGTTACCCGAGTTGCAAGCTCTTGGGGTTAGTCAACCCTGTGTCATTTTCCACAGAAACAGTTTCTTTGAAAACTAATCTGAATTTTATGCCTAAGTGGTATCCAATTTTACTTTAAGCCAAACAATCTATTCCCCTATTTTTTTACCGATACTAAAAATAAGGGAGAAAGGCTATCCCATACCTTGGATGTTTGGTACTATCTTGCCAGAACTAAATCTTTCAGATTTTTGTCTCTGTTCTTCATTTCTTGCTTAGAGAAAAGCAATAACCTGCGTCAATACAGACTATTTCCAAATGGCTGTCTAAGGTTATGACCTTTTGTTATACTCACCACCACAAAATTTAATCCAGGGAGCATCAGGGCCCCACCATACCAGGATACTGGCTTCATCTATGGCTTTTTGAAAAGGGTTGGATTCTAAAAGTATTGTGAAATCAGAAAATTGGGCCTCTCTACATACATTACAATGCATTACAAGCTTAATTCCTTCTCTAGGTCAAGATCAGGCTTTGCCAGGACCATTCTCTTTGGGCTCTTGGACCCTTCCCTGTTCACCTTTCAGAATTTGTAAGCTATGGTAATCTACCTGTAGTGTAGGGTACAGCAGCAGTGATCAGTATGAAGAACATAATACAGTTGTGTAAGTAAACTTACCATAACATAGATGTTCGAATAATTACTGTAACTGCTCCCTCTCCTCTTCCTTATTGTTTTTTGGTATGTTGTTTAGCCAGGGTGTGGATTTTTTTTTTTTTTTTGTTACTAGCATTGTCCTTTTAGGGTTCAGCCTCCTTCCCTGTTTGCATGAAGGCTGTGAATGGCTTGGTGCCCAAAGCGGTATTTTTTAGTCAGGTCAGCTTGAGCTAATTAACTTTTTGGGTCTGTGGAAGGTGTTCTGAAGCTTTGGAAGCTGGCCTGCTGTTACATCCTATAGAGGATGCAACCCATATAACTTGAAGCAGTGATCTTTCAAACATCTACTGTTATTTGGCCTTTGACACCATCTCTCACAGCCTTCTCCTTCCTAAATTCTCCAAACTAAACCTATCCCACTCTATCAATTGGTTCACCAGTTACCTGTCTAATAGGCAACAAGCAGTCAAGTGGAAAAAAGCTGTTTTACATTTCCTAATTACTCCCACAGGTGTGCCCCAAGGTTCTATTCTAGGACCCCTCCTATTCAATATTTTCATAAACTTCTTCTGTCTTGCCATCCCCAATGCTAAACTCATCCAATTCACTGACGACTCTGCAATAATCTGCTCTGCCACATGTTCTTCGTGTTTCACTGTTGCAGTCATTACATTTGGGTAATCTGCTGGCAGGTTGCCCTCAGTCGGTCTGAATTCCAAAGTCTTGGGTCCTGCGTCGGTTGTTGTCTTCTCTTCCATGATGTCAGGTCATCAGGGGTATAAAACATGCAGCCAACGACATTTTCTTTAGTTTTTCTTGCCACGCGGTGCCCAAAAGAAGCAATTTCGCAAGTGCCGGTCGGCCAACTACTGAAATATTCGAGTTTGAGTTTCAGAACCGAAGTCTTCACTAAAGCTAAGTACCCCATTGGGGAAACTTTTTTCTTGCTTTTTACTGATGTCAAAAAGTTAATAATTGCATTACTTGTGGGAAGCAAATACTTCATAAGGATTTCCATGATAACAAAGAAATGGGGGAGCCCAGACACAGATCTATTTGCTTCTCCTCAAAATTATCAACTGAAAAGATTCTGCACAAGGACTTGCCACAGACAAGCATGGAAAGTGGACGTCCTATCCTTAAGTTGGAAAAACCTTTCAGTTTACACCTTTCCTCCTCTGCCTCTTCTACCCAAGGTCCTACTAAAAGTCAGACAAGAGAAGCCAAAGATGATACTAATTGCCCCGAACCGGCCCTGCCAATACTGGTACCCAATCCTAAGGAACTTGTCTCAATACCCAGCTTGGACCTTGCCTCAAAAACCACAACTACTGTTCCAGCAAAATATTCAGATCCTGCACAATCAACTACAGACTCTGAACCTGGCAGTATGGCTAATCCGGTAATCATACAAACGACACCTCTCAGTAAAGCTGTGATGAATGTTATTTTGGAAGCCAGAAGGCCTAGTACTAGAAAATCTTATGCTGAGAAATGGAAGAGATTCTGTGCTTGGAATCGAGTGCAAGGAACTGATACAGCAGAACCACATATTTCTCCGATATTACAATACTTAACTGAGATGCTTGACAAAGGCCTATCTTTCTCATCAATCAAAATCCATGCCTCTGCCATTTCTGCTCATTACAATACAGAGCCACCAATCTTTTCTCATCCTTTACTGAAGCAGTATCTAAGAGGAGCCAAAAATGTAAGGCCCCCTAGAAGATCACCATTACCTGCGTGGGACCTCAATTATGTGTTGGAAAAGCTCACCCTGCCTCCATTTGAACCAGCTGCAACTGCTGATATAAAGTTCTTATCATGGAAGACAACTCTGCTACTAGCAATTACTTCAGCAAGAAGAGTTTCAGAGCTACAGGCCCTCATGGCTGTAGGGCCTTTTATCATATTTTACCTAGACAGGGTGTCTCTGAGGACAAATCCTACTTTTATGCCTAAGGTCGGTTCCCATGTGGTTCTTAACCAAACAATTCATCTGCCAACTTTTTAGACAAATCCACAGAACAAAGGAGAGAGAATTCTGCATTCCTTGGACGTACACAGACAGCTAAGATTCTACTTGAGCAGGACTAAAGCTCTAAGAAAAACTGAGCAATTACTAGTCTCACATGCTGCAGGATCAGATGGAAAGGCTATTTCAAAGCAGACGATTTCAAAGTGGATAAGCCATTGCATCCATTTCTGCTACTTACACCATGGCAAACCTGTGCCCAAGGGTATTAGGGCTCACTCCACCAGAGCTGCAGCTACTTCAGCAGCCTTTCTTAGAGGAGGACCAACCAAGGACATTCTGGAGGCTGCTACTTGAAGTTCTGTTCACACCTTTACAAAGCATTATCATTTGCCTCTCTACTCTACGTCCAGGGCAAGCTTTGCCACTGCAGTGCTGCAGGGCCGTATAGTCTCACCTAATGCTGTTTAGCTCCAGCTTCCCAACCATAGCTTTGGGATTCTACCCAAATGTAATGACTGTAACAGTGAAACACGAAGAACATAGTACAGTTGTGCACAATTACCATAAATGTAGATGTTTGAGTGTATTCACTGTTGCAGTCCAGGTTACCCTCCCTCCCATCCCCCTGTAATTCTACAGTTTACCTTTCCTTCTCTATCTTCTACAACCTATGTGGTGTATTTCCTTGTAGATGAAGGTAAAGTTTATATTGATGCATGTAGATATATAAATATATATAATATTGTTACCTTTTTGGGGGTACCTGACATCGGGGGCAAGAAAAACTAAAAAAAAATGGCGTCGGCTGCATGTTTTATACCCCTGATGACCTGACGTCATAGAAGAGAAGACAGCAACCGACGCAGGACCCAAGACTTTGGAATTCAGGCCAACTGAGGGCAACCTGCCATCAGATTACCCAAATTTAATGATTGCAACAGTGAATACATTTGAACAGCTACATTTATGGTAAGTGTACACAACCGTACTTTCCACTTCCTCATTATCAAAATGAACTCAGTATGCCTTCTCTTCTACTGAACAATGGATGCTAGCAAATCACCTGGAACTCAGTGCAACCAAGATCATACTAATGATATTCTCCCCTTCTAAAACCACCATCCTAGTTAAAGATTTATTCTCTGTCACCAGCCAAAATAACACACCTATCAAAGTAGTCTCCACTACAAAACTATTTGGAGTCCTCATTGATGACCAACTAAAGTTTGTTAACCATCTTCAAGTAAACATCAAAAAACACACAAACTTGGCATGCTATACCACTACTACCGTTACATCTCTCCCTCCACCAGGATCATTCTTGCTACTACTTACCTCATCCCTTATATGGTGCCGCTGTCCTTAGAAATCTACAATCCTCCCTCAAGTCAAAACTCTCTTCCTGCTAGTACAACATTTCTAAATTTGCTACTGGCCACAGATCCTCTGCTTATCACTGTACATCCCTACACCAACTGAATTGGCTTCAGCTACCCAGTTATCTCTCTTATACCCAACTTATCCAAGCACACAAACTTATGTTTAGCCCCTCTCTTTGCCCCTCCCTTACCTCTACCTTCCAAGTGCATCTACCAAATAGATGTCTTAAGATCCAAATTCCAAAATCTAATTGAGCTACATAAACGTTTCATTCCGCCAGGCAATGATCTTCTATCCTTTTCTGTAGCACGCCATTGAAACTCTCTCCCTCCACACATCTGTAGCAGTCTCTGTGCTTTCGAAACTTTACTGCACTCTCATCTAAACACACAATGAGAATGCTCCTGCTCCCACACTACATGGCTTTCTCGACCATAGTTACTCTCCACAAGCTAATACATCTGCTATGAGCTTCCTATTGTCTTATATTCATAACAATTGTTGGAACAATCTTATTTTACAAGAACTGCAAGTTACATTTTTATTGTAATGCGTTTCTTTGTATTTTTTTGTATTTCTATTTGTATTGTATTTGTCTTATTTGTATTTTGTACTTCTCTGGAGCTTTTCTCCGCAGGACTCCATTGAAAACTGGCTCCTTGTGGCCCATCCTGGCAAACAAACTGAAAATAAATAAATAATTTTAAGTTTACTTATACAACTGTACTTTCTCTTTGGAGAGAGCGTGCATCCCACACTAGTAGACTGGATTCTGTCTGTCAATCAGTTTGCTAGCCATTGGGTAACATAAGAGGATTACATTTAGTTTTATTAGCTTATAGATAAGGCCAGAATATAGGATGGTATTATAGGCCTTGGCTATGTCAGGTAGGCAATGTGAACAGATTTGCCTGAGTTTAGTAAGTCATTGACTTGTTCAAAGCCCACCAAGATTGAGACAAGATCTGCCTTTAACAAACCACACTGGCTTGGTTCCAGAGCTTGTAGATTGCGTATGTTCTTGTTAATAAGTGCCTTAATGATGTATTCCATTGTTTTGTAGATAAGGCTATTGAGGATTTTAGGTCTTCTTTAGTTTCCTGGATCAATAGTGGATTCCCCCTTGTGGAGTGAGATGACTATTGCAGTTCTCCATTTCCTCTGACGCACATCCAGTGGTTAAGCTGTGGTTGAATCTGATTGGTAGTGAGTCTACAAAACCATGTCTGATGCAGACAAGAAGGCAGTCTTCCAATTTATCAGGATTTGTGGTGCTGGTGTTTTTGGCCTTAGAGCATTCAGGAGTTCTGAGGTGATCAGATGGGTGACATGGGTATGCAAATAATTTGGGGAAAGTTAGCAGGGTGATAGGCAAGTAAGATTAGAGCTGAATTTGTCTGCAGATGTATTGGCTTTGTCAGTAGAGGATGGTTGTGTTGTGCATTAACACTGAGCATTACCTCTGAGGTGTCTGACATAGCTGAAGAAGGCTGTGCAGTTCTTAGCAGAGGTAGCAATTTTAATTTCATACCTACTGTTGGAGGATTGTTTATTGTTTGAGTTTTGTTGATTTTATTGAGCTCATCTCTTGATGAAGGATATTTATTTTGCTTTGACGGAGTATGAGTTTCTTCCACCTATTGTATAATTTGTTTATACATACCATAGGATATTCCTGGATTTGGCATTTTATTTGTCTTACTGGAACGTGTGCTCAATGCTTGTTTTGAGGTGGGCATAAAAATTATCTGCAAATGTGGCAGAATACAAGATGCGACGAGGAGTACTTCTAAACTTCTTTAGATCGTCAGCTGAATTAGGTTTGCATTAAAGAAGTCTCTAAAAACAAAAGGGTTTATGGTAAGTCAAATTTTACCCTAATAGTGAGTGTTACCAACTGGTGGTTAAATTTGACCGGTGACATAACTGCAGCTGTTGAGCATAGTTTGGCTAGATCAATGATAATGACAACCAGATCCAATGTTTTTGAATGCAATAGTTGGGATTTGAACCAGTAAGTCTAGGGAGCTGGTATTAATGAAGTGTGGGAATCTTTGAATGTTTGTTTGAGGTAGTGTACATTTCCCAGTTAACAGAAGTTAAGGATAGTTGAAAGCACGTAAGTGAATAGTGTTAGGCTCGATAAGGGGGGTATGCAAGTTTGTTTAGATACCTCATGGGCTGCAGGTGACATGGCGATGATAATGTAGTTAGCTGTGATTTGGTTACGGAATTCCATTTACCATAAAAAGGGTATGGAGGAGTTCAGGGTTGCTGTGTTTAAGTCTGGAGGTTAAATGACTTCTTAGGAATACAGACATGTTACTGGCGGGAGCATTGTCATTTTCCATGTAAGGTCTGAAAGAACGGCATACACTGAAAACCTGCACTGTAGGGGTGCTGTCACTGGTTCTGAAACCATGTTTCAGTAACTAGACAGCCAACTATATTTTCAAGAGTTTGGAATGCCTGTAAGGAGTCTAATGTCTTGTTTTACCCTTCTAGCATTGAGCAGTTCCTTTATATAGTTTTGATATTGATTGGCTATGTTGGTAATTTCAGGAGACTGACCTTGCCTAAGAAAGGCACTATGGGGAAGAATAAGGTCTTCTCCAATACATGGAAGCTGTGAGAAAAGTCAGGTTTGTCCATCATCTCCTCCCAGGCTAATACATAGTGGGGTTCCCAATATATTAAGATTATGTGAATGTGGGATGGCATCATGTTTAGTCATCTCCCATCAGTCCTTAACATTCTTTGGTAAAGTCTCACGACAACATCTGGATCCTTTCTGAGGTTAACACACTGACCTTGTCAGATTACCTTGCAGTTTCATGGAATCACAGTATTGTTTTTTTAAACCACCCTTTTCCTTAAATTGATGTAGCAATTAGTCCTTTGTTTATGGGTGTTATGGCATTGAGCTTGGTAACCTTGGTCAACATTATGACAAATGGATGACTTCCAAGATGGATGCACATTGAGTAACAGCTTAATTCTGGTTCTCTGTGTGAAAACAAACTTAGCAGAAAAAAACAGTTTACCTGGATTTCTGAGTAAATTTCAGTAACTAACTAGTAAGTGCACTGCCTAGATGCCAGGAAAAAAGAAATACAGAGGACCTGAAGAAAAATCTGCTACAAAAGGTGATGGAAAAACACTGACTGGAAAAGTACTGTAGCTGTTTAGCAGAAAGTGCAAGCTCCAGACATAAGCTCCAGACATGACTTCCAGTAACCTTGAGGAAAGTATAAAGCAGTTGCATACAGATCTGACTAAAATAAGTGAAACACTGTTTGAGTATATTAACTCAAACAATAGAAGGCTGGAAAAATGGAAGAAGCTTTAAACAGATACTCATATGAGATGATAAAACTGCAAAAGTCAGAGGTCGAAATGAATAAAAGGCTGGCTGAATATGAGACTGCACAATAAGAGATGTTTAAAAAAAATAGAACTAGAGGACAGAGCACATAGTGAAAACCTGAGATTTTCTGCTGTACATGAGAAGCTGGAAGGAACAGACTGCATTCAATTCATGAAAGCACAAATAAACAATTGGACTGGTTTCCCACAACAGGAATTGTTAATTGAAAGGGCACATTGTGGGTACACTTCAAACCTGGCTATAAGAAAACAACCCAGACATTTAGTAGTAAAAATGCAATCTTACCAGCAGAAGGAGTTTATTCTGACAAAACTGTGACAGAAGGACAAGGTATTAAAAGTGGGAGACAGCAGAGTGTTTGTGGAGAGTGATTATTCACTGTACACCAGGTACAAGAGAAACAAATTGATTCCATTGTATAGGGAATGTCAAGACGCAGGCATGAGAGTCAAACTGCTGTACCCAGCTATCTTCAAAGTATATTTTTTTCTGGAGGAACAAAATCATTTTTTGATGAAGTACATGGTAAGGAAGAAATACAAAAGTTTGTCAAACAAAACGTGAGTTGTGAAATAGAAGGAGATGCTGCTGCTGCTTGTTCTGGTAATAAGGACCACAGAGAGACTGTGCCAATGAAACCTTTCCCAGTGTTTCAATAAAAAATGCTTGAGAGAGGGAAAAAGCACAGGAATTGACTAGAAGAATTGAGAGTGCACTGGAGAGGAAGCAGAGACGCATGGTTTGGGAGATGGAGAACAGGAATAGAAGAAGAAAATCTGGAAATATTGGACTTTCTTGAACTTTGTTAAACTTGTAGAGGACTCTAAAGCATATGCCGTATTTCATGTCATTAACATTTGGAAACAAGTCAGTAACTTGGAAATTGACAAATGTGGGATTGCAAAGCAATAATTATATTGTGAAACAGGACAGAAAAAGAAAATCTGGAAATACTGGACTTGTTTGAACTTTGTTAAACTTGTAGGGGATGCTAAAGCATATACCTTACTTCATGTCATTAATGTGCGGAAAAATACTCAGGAGAGGGAAGGATAGAGTTAACTGCAAGTAAAACATTTATTTTCTTAACAGTATTACTTAAGTGATGCATGCTTTTCTCTGCATGTTATAAAGTATTTTTTCCATTATTTTAAAGTGTAATGGGATAGTGATGTAAATAGGTGCTTCTTTTTGTTTCATTCTCCCTTCTCTCTTTCACTTTGCAGTGCCTACATTTCTTGAAACTGAACAATGTAAAAAAAAAAAAAAGGCTCTGGTTAAAAGAGCATGACTAAAGAAAAATGTTCTTTTTCTCATTCTTGCATAGGGGAATGACTGAGTTAAGGCCATTGGCTTTATATAGTAACAGGTTTTAACAGGAAGCAAGTCAATAAAAAAAAAACATTGTAAGGTCTTTTTTTGTAGTAAACAGTCCTGTATCTGGTTTTTGTGTCACTAGCAGACAATCTGATAGAGAAATGGCTTGGAGAAAATGTTTTCTAAAAGCATTCAGGTGTTTTCCCAGCTGGGTGAGCTATAAAGATAAGGCTAAACCAGACAGCACTTAATAGAATCACAGGCTTTACCATGCATCTTAGCATGGATAATATTTCTTTGTTTAGTTCGAATCTGTGTGTGTGGCTGTCAGTTTGGAACTTTTGTTCCTATTAAGAGGGTAAAACTTCAATATGTACATAGTTTTGTGCGTTATTAAGTTAGTAGGTTTTAGGAGGAATTGGGTGTGTGTGTCTATTTATGTGAGGGTTTTCAATAAAACAAAAAGTTCTGCAAGATATGACCTAGGCTCAAATGGAGATAACAAGAAACAACTGTATAAAAGATTAACCTGCCAAAACAGTGCATGCATGTAACGCAAAAGCTGGAACTAGACATTTAAAAAAACTGTTGTACATAAAAGGTGGGAATAATAATCCCATCAGAATGCAATTATTTCTATAATGTTTTTAAATGTTGGTGGTCTCACAGATAAATACAAAAAAGAAAGAGAAGTCAACTATATTAGAAAATGTAGAGTGCAAATAGCTATGCTAAGGTGAGACACTTGGAAAAAACTGAACATGTAAATTTGATAAAGGTTTTCAGGATGGTTATTCAGTGGAATATCTAGGACAAAGAAAAAGAGAAGTACTTGTATTAATTGCAAGAAGAGCTCCAGTAGTAGTAGAAGAGGAAAAAATGTAATGGCAGATTTGTATTAATAAGGGGGCTACTGGCAAAGGATGATTATACTGGCATGTATTTATATTCAATTGAAAACTATAATGGAGCTAAAACAAATTCTGGGAGAAATCTGTTTTCAGCAAGGAATATTACTTGTAGGTGGGAACTAGAATTTGATTTCCAACAGTGAAGATGTGTCCCAGAAAGGTAAATATAACAAAGGTGGGTATATTTTTATGAAAATCTTTGGCAAGGAAGATGTGAATTCAGTACTAGGAATTAGGAGTGAATTTGCATATTATTCCCCAAGATACAAAAACTTTGCTAGGCTAGACATAATTTACATTTCACAGGAACATGTATGTGCATTTAATTGAAGGTCTTGATATGCACCCAGAAACTATTTCAGATCATGCACCAATAATAACTAAAATAAAAACACAGGGTAATGAAATAAAAATGAGACACTGATGCTTTCCCACCTGTCTGTTGAAAAGAAAGGAATTTAAGGAATGGATAGCTGAAATTATTCAGGAGCTATTAGAGAAGATGTTATGTTTGTTTACCAGGACAGTCTGACTGGGTGGGTAATGGTAACCCATTTTCAGCTGAAGCCTGGGGGGGGGGGAGCCCCACCAGTTACAGAGAAAACATAATCTAAAAAATCTGCAGTGCTAGGATGAGATAACAAAAATAACCCCATAGAAAAAACATAATATAAGAAAATACAAACTTAAGTGGAGACCTTCAAAAAAAGTCCCATAAATTACGAAAAATTTATAAGAAAAATACAACACATATGATGATTGAGGTGATCAACTTTAGCTTCTTTGGTTAATAATCATAAAGGTGTTATAAAGAACATCATGCAGTTAGAGAAACAGCATCACACATATGTACAAAGAACATCATTATATTTAGAGAAACATAGTTAGATGTATCTCTTAGTGGTTAAAAAAGTAGGAGTAAGAGATTTAAGAGTAGCTTAGTAAATTTAGGATCTGTTACTGGAATTTTTCAGGAAGGATTAAATAGAGACGTTTAGTCAGGATTTAGAGAGGAGCAAAGTCGGGAGTTAGGTGGGACTTTCAAAGTATTTTAAATTTTGGGGGGGTTAGCAATGGTTAGTATATATTGGGGGGGGGCAAATTCCATGTCCTGGAGATGCAATTGGAGTAGAGACTATCTCCATAGAAGCTGTTGGCCTTAGTGTCTTGTAACAGAAGCTTGTCAGAAGATCTGAGTTGCCTTGTATTAGTGTGTTTTAAATAGGTGTTGAAGAGCTGGGCATTTTTCAGGTTGATATACTATGTTGTGAGCTATTACAAGTTTGTTGAATGCAAGGAAGTTAGGTAATTCCAGCCAGTTTACTTATAAGGAATTGCAGTGATGTGATCTGTATGGGGAGTTGTTAGCAAATCTAGCAACCTTGTTATAGCAAGCATCTCGTTTAGCTAGATGGGTTTTCTTCAGGTTGGTAAATATGGCGACGGCATAGAGACGAGGGAGATAGTAAATGAGTCCTGGTGGTAGATTTTCTAGTGAAGTCAGTGAGATATGGTTTATATCTGTAGAGAGTGCCTAGTTTTATGTGTACTTTCTTTATAACAGTTTTCAGATGCTTATCGAATTTCATGTTATTAATTCTGATGCCAAGTAGCTTGCTGTGTGATACTGGTTCAGTCTTGGTGTTATTAGCTGAATAGATCTGGAAGGGTGAGTGGTGGTCAGAGGGCTTATTATTTGAGATCATTTATTGGGATTCAGGATTAAGTGAGTTTAGTAAGGCAGGATTCTACTATAGAGAAAGCAAACTGATTTTTATTTTTCTTGAAGTTTGGGGGGGGGGGCTGCACAGATGAGTCTGGTGTCATCAGCAGTATTGTATGATTGTGACCAGGATTGAATAGGAGAGGACCTAAAATTGAACCCCGAGTACACCTAGTGTAACCGGTAGTATAGGGGAGAATTAATTCAAGATAGAAACAACAACTGAAAATATAGCTAGGAAGTTGGATAAAATTAAAGTGGAATTTAAAAATAGGATGGAAATAAAGGGAGATATGGTTAAGAAGTAACAAGAATTATTTAGCGGGACTGACAAATATTAAAGTAGTGCAAAATAGGGGTAATTTCACAGAATAAGAAGTGGAACAACTACAGAATGCTAAACAGAAAATAAGGGATTACCTCGGCAATATGCATGAGTTTAGAAAGATTGCTGTTAAGCAACTTTTTTTTTTTTTTTTTGATAACTAGGGCACAAAAACTTCTAGTACGATGACTCAGGCAACAGAAATTAGAATGGGTTGTCACAAAGCTTAGGGAGCCTGTAACAAGGAATATAACAAGGGATCCCGTTGAAGTATTAGAAATATTTCAGAAATTCTGTGAAAGTCTGTATAAAACAGAGAAATATGGAAATCAAGAAGAGGTACAAATGGAAATGCTTATGGAAGAATTAAATATGCCAAGGCTAGAGGGAGAGTAGGCTCAATTACAAACAGTTAAGATAGGCAGAGTTGAGATAAAAATGGTGATTTATAACCAATCTACAGGAAAGTCCCAAGGAATAGATGGTATTCCTGTGGATGTTTGGAAGGTAGGAGGGGAAAAATGATAAAGATCTGGAAGGTTTTATTTAACACTATTTTAAGAGAAGTACCAACATCCTGGAAGAAAGCGGTAGTAGCTGTAACATGTAAAGAAAGTCAAGATCCATCCAGTCTAGCTTCATACAGACCCATTTCAGTACTAAACCATGCTTATAAAGTGTTTGTCTTTAATGGCTAAAAGAATGGCACAAGTGATTCCAAAATTGACAGATATGGATCAGTGTCGTTTTATGGAGGGGAGGCATATGTTTGACAACATAAACAGAACAGTGATGATCCAGAGGGAAGCAGAATTTAAGAAAATGCCACTGCTGTTGGTGGGTTTTGATGCAGAGAAAGCATATGACAGAGTAAGCTGGGATTTATGATCAGAGCAATGGAAACATTTGCATTCCCTGATAAAATTAAAAGGTTGATTAGGAGGATGTATGAAGGGTCGGAAGTGAATATTAAAGTGGGTGGAGCCTGTCTGGTCTCTGGCTGAGCAAAAGGAACCAGGCAGGGGGTGTCCTTTCTCCCCTTTGTTACTTGCATTATATTTAGAAGCATTGGCAAAGAAAATAAGGGACTCAGAAATTCAAGGATATAATTGGTATGGTAGTCAAGAAAAGCTGCCTGTATTTGCAGATGACATTATTTCATACCTGACAAAACAAGAAAAGGACATTACAGTGCTGTGAAACATATTGAGAGTTTCAAACATTTTCGCGATGCAAGTTAATGAAGTTAAAACAAAAGCAATAACGGTAACTTATGTACCCACATATGAATTGGTTTAGCAATAGCCATATTTATGGGGACATGATAAAGTAAAGTATTTAGGGTATGGATTAAAAATGATACCTGTGTGGCAGGTAAGGGTATGTGAGTAGAGACTAAACAAAAGATAATACAAAAACTGAGAAACTGGAAGCTCTGTTATACGGATATTGATAGTATGATGCAAGCAGTTAAAATGCTTTGTCCCTTTAATCGTGTACACTAGTCAGGCATATTTTTATCAGCCAGAGGAGAAGTTGTGGATAGCAATTAAAGAGATGAAGGATTTTATCTGGGAGGGGATGACTGCAAAAGTCAAGTGGGATAAGCTTATTCTTCCAATAGAAAAGGGTGGATTGGGATTACCCAAGTTGAAGGGGTATTGCAGAGCTACACAGTTAAGGGTCCTATACACAGCACAAGCAAAAAAGTATAACTCGAAGTGGAAAGAGATGATGATGAAACAGGGGAAGCTCAAGTAACACGGTGAGACTGCAATTTTGGATGCAGACCTTTAAGGAGAGCAACAATAATCATACAGAATGTTATATTCATAAAGTAGCAGAAGGTCTTCTAAGAACTAAGCCAATATAGGAATTGAGAAAGGAGATTCTGCTGATAGGGATGACTGCAGTTAGGGATACAGACAAGTAGGCAAGAGGGGCAGGAATATATTGGAGAAAACTGGCAAAGGAATGAAGGTATTGGGAGCAAATAACGAAGATGGTAAGGTAATAGAATGGGAAGATGCCAAGAACTTATTTGGGCTTCGGTCTAGAGATTGCCTTCCATGTCAAGGACTGATATCAGAGTATAGGCACAGAGAAAGAAATAGGGGGTCCTAAATGAAAGACCAGCACTGATAGAGTTTTTAGTAGAATCTAGAGCAGAAGTTGCCATTAAGAAAGGGTGCAATTAGTAGAGCATATAAAATATTGCATGATAATTATAAGAGTCATTCAGCGGAGGTTAGGAAGGATTTGGAAGAGATATTAGGTAAGTAATTCACAAAGAAACAATGGGGATATATGTATGTCTCCCAAATATGCAACAAAATCTGGAAGATTTAGAATCTTTGCCTGCAAGTGTTTACATAGATATTTTTATACCCTAAGCAGATATGAAAGAATTTTTCCTCAGGTAGACAGCAAATTTTGGAGGTGTGATGGGGAAGAAAGAGGTAACTGGGAACATATTTTCTGGGAGTGTAATGAGTTGGCAGACTTTAGATTCCCTGCAGACTGCTTTGTTGGAGGTGCTGGGTGAGCATATTGGATTAACTAGGGAAATTAATTTTTTGAGCTATGATACAGAATCAGAATTGCCTAAACATAGTAAGACCTTGCTGAGTCTAATTATGATGGCTGCCGAGAAAGCAGTTACTAGAAAATGGAAATCAAAGTCTAAACCAACTTGAAGTAGCGAAGATAGAAACAGAAATAAAACAGAAATAAAACAAATACAACTGGGATCTTTAGAAAAGGGTAGGAGCAAATTACATAGGAAAAAATGGGAAATGTGGTATTAGTACATGGAGGAACGAGGTTTAAAGAAGGTGGGATTTGAATGAGCTATTTAGGAAAGCTAGAACATCTCACATTTGTATTGTTTTTCTTAGTTGCTCTCTGGTGGTGGTGGTGTTGGTGGTGGTGGGGAGACTAGTGGGGTTTTCCATGTTGTAAGACCTGTCAGGCGATCACATCTCATTTCTCTATGGAGCTTCAGAATGTCGTGAGAGCTGGTTTCAGAGGCTTTTCCTTTGTGGGAATTTGGTCCTTTTCACGTGCAATACAAGGGAGTTGCAGGCTACATGGACTATGTTTGCAAGATTAGCAGTTCCACTCCAGTGAATGTTTAGAAATTTGGAAGCCAAAGTTAGTGAGATCAAAGAATATATTTTAGCCAGAAGCAGAAATTTTTTAGTTTATATTTTGTAGGGGTTTTTTTTATGTATTTTCAGTTTGTTTTGCAAGCTGTTTACTGTTCGTTAATTTGTTTCGGAAGGAAATGCTTAAAGCTATTTCAAGTTAGGAACTGTATTATTGAACTTTAGGCTAAATTTGACATCTGCCCTTTGAAGGGTGACTGCAAATGGATAATTGCTACTATTTGAATATTTAAAGGCTGGCTTTTTTTTTTTTTTAAGGGTAAACTAAGAAATGCTTTTTTAACTCGTTAGAGCAGTGTGTGCCTTCAGACGTTTCTATAGTTACCTCCTGCTGTGCTTGTAGGCGTCACATATAGTGTCTGCATTCCTTAAAACTGAACAAGAAGAAAGAGAAGGGAAAACGAATTGGAAAAAAAAAGAACAGCAGCATCTATTTACAATCCCCATTACACTTAGAGGAAACTTTAGTTTATAGCATGCAAAGAAAAACATGCATCACAAAAAAAGTACTATGAAGAAAAAATGTTTTCTTCACCTTCAGCTAACTTTCTGCCCTCTCTTCCCCTCCTCAAAGCATGTTTACAAACATTAATGACATGACGTAGGGCATACAGTTTAGAGTCCCCCACAAGTCCAACAAAATGCTGATGAAGTCCAAGATTTCCAGATTTTCTTGTTTCGTCATATTTCACAAATAAAATTATTGTAATCCCATGTTAAGTTACTGGTTTCATTACTGTTCATTTCCATCTCCCAAAATCCTGACTGCTTCATTTCCAACATACTCTTGGCTCTACTAGTATACTCTTGTGCCCCCCTCCTTCTGTCCAATATATGCTGTTAAAACAGTGGAAAAGGTTTCACAGGTACGTTTTCTCTGTGGTCTTTATTACCAGAAGAACCAGAAGCAGAATTTCCTTCTGTTTCACAGCTCACCTTTTGTTGGACAAACTTTTGTATTTCCTCCTTAGCATGTACTTCATAAAAATAAATAATTTTGTCCCTTCAGGGAAGAATACCTTGAAGATTGCTGGGTACAGCAGTTTGAATCTCATGCCTGCATCTCTGCATTCCCAGAGTAGTGGAATGAATTTACTTTTCTTCTGCCTGCTGTATAATGAGTAGTCATTCTCCAGAAACACTCTGCTGTGTCTGACTTTTAGTATTTTTTTCCTTCTACCACAGTTTTGTCGGAATCAGCTTTTTCTGCTGGTAGAAGTCTAGGTTGCTTTCTCATAACCTGGTTTGGAGCATGCACACAATGTGCCCTTTCAACTAACAACAACTGCTGTGGAATACCAGTTTGTGTGTTTCGGCGATTGGTAGTGGATTTTTACGTACTGGGTTACCAGCCCTGATGCACAACCTTCAACGAAGGCACGCCCCATTCACGTATGCCTCCACACAGAAGACGCGCTAGCTGAGAATTGAACGGGACAACGACTTGCTATGAGGCGACAATGCTACTGCAGCACCACCACCGCAGTGTGCTGTAATACCAGTGCTGTTGCTTATTTGTGCTTTCATAAAATTAATGCAGTCTGTTCCTTTCAGCCTCTGTGATATAGCTGAAGATCTCAGGTTTTCTCAATGTGCTGTGTCCTCTAATTTTATTATTTCTTGAAACATATTCAGACAGCTTTTTCTTCATTTCATCCTCTGATTTTTGCAGTTTTATCACCTCGTTTGAATTTCTGTTTAAAGCTTCTTCCATTTTTTTCAGCCTTTTATTGATTGCATTGATTACTCTGTGAAGAAAACGAAAACTCTGTCATCTGTGTTAGCATGTCTTGCAGGAAATTTGTGTGCATTCTGGATCAACTTGTATGGTATGCTAGCATGTCTACTTGTGAAAATATAAATTATTTTTAAAATGTTGAGTATTTCCCTGTTTACACAGAATGTTCAAAGAATCTGTCAGTGTTTCACTACATTTCTAATTGCGACTTTCAAGTGATTAATTAAACAGCTAATTGACAAGAAAATAACTTTTTTTTTCAAGCAGCTGACTGTTATTTTTAAAATAAGGCAGTTGAGACTGAGCAGTTTATCAAGTGCTGGGCAGATTGCGAAGTCCTGGGCATTTTGTCAAGAGTTGCAGGTTAGTGAACGCCCATGAAAGAGAACTCATCAAAAACTGTAAGCCTGCCTTAACCTTGCTGTTATATGTTAGATTAGATCAGGGACAGTATTCTTTATTTTGATTAGGAAAGCTTAGCTGTTAAGATGGAGTTTTTCTAGAATAATGGGCTCCTATCCTGCAGTTTAATTTTACATTTCCGATGATTGAGTTCTGGTGTTTATTGAAATCTATTGATTTACATTCTTGTAATCATTTTACTTATTATTAAATGTTTTTCATTACTTTACATTGCAGCTGGAAATGAGTGTTTTTATTTAGAGATTAGAGAGTGCTTATACCTGTTTGATACTCCCCAGGTGACCTTGAAGGTCTGGTCGCTTATGGTCATAGCTACTGTTTAATTTGGTATTTCATTTTTATAATTGGGCACCCTTTGATTGATGGCAGCATTACTGTATTTTTGTGGAAGGGACACAGCTGGAAGTCTGTGTCAGACTTTTTCAGAATTGTCTGGAAGTGTAGGATTCAAATTGGGACACATTGCTGTGGTGTATAATAAGAAAATACATTTGGGGTGGACAGAGTTATACAGTCCAGTCCCAGGAAAATAGTGTGTGTTCCTGTTGTGCTCTTAGAGGAAAAATTGTGAAATATTACTTCTGTTTAAGTGACACTTGTATTGGAGTCAGCAGTGAGGATTGCAGCTCCTTAGTTACTGACCCAGGATAGTAAGGAATGTCACATTTTATTGGTGGCAGTCCGGTGGGTATTAGTTGGATGCCACATATTCCATCAGTGTTTAGTTTATTTTAACCAGGTCTGTGTGCAGTTGTCTTGTATCTTCTTGTAAGTTAGTGGAAGTCATGTCTGGAGGTTGCATTGCTTTTTACTGAACAGCTACTAAACTTTCCCCAGTCATAGGTTCATAGGATGATAGGTTATTGGCCCGGAGGGACACGGGTGCGATCCTAGTGGTATATTTTCTGTTTCCCATCCAGTCGTCCAGGTTCCTCTTAAAGAGGGCTAGAGAGGTAATGTGCTTCACATGGAGAGGGAGTCTATTCCACAGATGGGGGAGTCTTTGGGACACATTTATATCCCGCTAACAAGTTCTATTAATGTCACAGACCAGGTTAAGGCCTTGCATGCGGGTTGCACAAGTAGAGTTTGTCTTATGGATGTGCAGAAACTCAATCAAGGCTGGGTCTGAAATGGCCTTGTATGCCAGACACAGTTAGTGTTTCTTCCTCACTTTTTGTAGCCGATTTTTTTCCAGGTGCTCCATATTTCTTTTTTCCTGGCATCTAGGCAGTACACTTACTAGCCGGTTACTGAAATTTACCCATAAACACAAAAGTCTACTACTGGCCTTCTCGGTTGAGTTTCATAAGATTTTTTTAGTTTGTTTTTTTTAAATTTTGTCTAACTAATGGCAGTCTGTCATAAACTTGAGTGGAAGGAGTTAATGCTAGAAACTAGTCTGAAATTAGTTGTGTGTGTGTAGACTCACAAAATAATTGTTTCAGTTACTGCTAATGTTGCTGGAAGAGTGTTGTTTCAGTCTGAGGGCTTTGTAATCCTAGAGAGCCAATGATTGTAACTCTGATCTGTAGCTGTGCAGTGTGGTGTTTACTTAGGTATAGCATGTATTGACTGTTCCAAAAGCAGCAATACACATTTGGCATATTCACTTAAAGCTAATTGCTCATTGTATATTTAATGGGTACCAGTGGCAGGAGTTAAAACTCATATAACTGGTTGTGTCCTTAACGGTGATGGCAGTGGTACAGGAGTTAAGGGGCTTAGCCTCTCTGTGGCACACACTAATTTATAGCTGTTAGGATTATAGGTTGTTTGCTTATATTAATTGTTAGGTTGTGGTTTGACGGCATAAATTGGACTTGCAGCCCATAAAACAGTTTTAGTCATAAGTGTTTATACCCTTGCATACACAAGATAAATGTAGAGCAGTTAAGCTGGTCAACTTTTCAGATACACAAAGTGGTACTTTTCTTATGGAATTGAGATTTTGCAGGGCAAACCATGTCAACTAGTGCATAAGACTGGACTTCACATTTCTGCAAAAATAGAATCTCATTCTTACAGAATTTCATTTTTCTGTTTAATTTAGTATTATAGTGTTTCAGATATAGATGTTTTATGCAATTATTAAAGGAAATTTGGGAAACATTTTTATCTTAAACATCTCAGGATATTTGCCATTTTTCATGGGGTTTTTTTGCAGGTCACAGCTGCTTAAATAGGGATTGCCCTAGATGAAGAGGTACAGGTGGTACCCTAGCTGCAACACACATTGCACAGTAGTTAATTTCTACTCATAGTAGTTGACAAATGGGCAGAAATGAGCATTGTGAAGTAAGAAAAAAGTGTTAGCTGCTTGATCTGTAACTCAAAAGCAATTGTTTGCCAACAATACGTGCCTAACATTGCTGTTTTTCTGTTGACTGCTTCATCTGGTATTTTAGTATTTCATGAGTAGAACCACACCTACATCACCTTCCATAGTATCCCAAATGTTCTTCATGTTTCACTGTTGCAGTCATCACATTTGGATTATCTGCCTGCAGGTAGCCCTCAGCCGGCTTGAATACCAGAGTCTTCGGATTTCTGAGTCAGATGCTATGGCTTCTTCCATGACGTCAGGTCATCAGGGTATAAAACATGCAGCCGATGCCATTACATCAGTCTTTCTTGCCGTGCGGTGCCTGAAGCAGAAGCAGTTCGCAAGTGCCGGTCGGCCGACTCCTGAAATTTTCGTTTTCGAGTTTCAGACCTGAAGTCTTCAAAAAGCTAATTACCCCATTGGGGATCTGTTTTTCTTGTTCTAACCGATGTCAGAAAAAAAATAACAATTGTCTTGCCTGTGGAAAGCAAATACCTCGTACAGATTTTCATTTTTACTGCGTCACCTGTTTAGGCTCAGACCACAACATCCCTTGCTGTCGGTTTTGTGCCTTGTTCAACGCCTGAACTGTTCGTCGTCGGGCTATTTGTGTAGCTAAATACTTTCGTTCTCAGTCTCCATTCTCCGAAATGGCTTCATTAAGCCATCCGACTACTGATCTTCCAAAAAAAACATAAGGATAAAGACAAAGACAGACAGCATAGGTCCAAAACTGCCACCGACACTTCAATTAAGCTAGTCGCCAGTCCACCAATACTCAGTGAGGTGCTTTCACAGCCCCTGATATCCACTACTACAGATTTGCAGGCCTCTACTGAGCCCCATTCGGAGTCCGGTATGCCACGAGATGCTTCTTTGACTATGGAACCTGCGGATGTCTCTACCTTGGATGGGTCTGGAGCTGCTGTGCAGGTACCGGCTTCTGAGGGTGTATTCAGGCCTACCAATTTTCAAATTAAACTGGTAACTTTGTTTCAAGCTAAAAATACAGAATTCTTCAGGCCCAAAGCTCGCACTAGGCCTAGAAAACTAACAACCAAACCACATTCTCAGGCCCATATGCCTCAAAAACAAATTATTAGAATGGCCGAAGACCTTATTACCTTAATTAGGGGAAGCCAGCCTTCCCCCTCTAAGAGACTTAGAATTGATTTTCTTTCTGATTCTTCTGATCAGGAATCTGATATCTCTGTTCCTTCTGACTACCAGGATTTACTCTTATCTACTTAGTTCCCCAAGCTACATGCATACAATACGCAGATGATTCTACACTTATATGCTCAGCCAAATCTGAATCTGACTTTCACTTTACACAGACTTTATTTATTTCAGTAAGAGAATGGGTTTACAAATGGTTTCTCTCTCTCTGTCTCCAAAAAAATCCCTAAAACTTAAACTTCTACTTTTTACTAATAAACCAATTGACTTCACTATAACCTCCTATAATAGCACCATAATAATATCACTATCACAACGTCTTACTGCACCATCACCATAGGGTATCACCTTTAACAACAACAACCTTAACTTTGACACTCATAAACATAATATCTTGAAAACAATCTCTCTATAATAGATCCTCTAGGATCAAACCCCTTCCTCTATCCCCCGCCTACCACAAATCTCTACTCTACTCCTACCTCCTATTTACCCTACCCACACTAAAATGTCAAAAAGAAACCTAAGAAAAATAACAACAGACAACAACCAGAACACATTTTTTTTTAGGTTTAAAACACACCACTGTATTAATCTAAAATACCTAGGGTGGCTTGAATTACAGCAACAGCTACCTAGGGTGGCTTTGACCATTGCACCATAAAAATTCTTTATCAACCTGCTAAGACACCCATACTATCTAACCTTATTCATCCCTACAATAACCTAGGATCTAAGACTCTTCAAAAAACCTCTCCTATATTATAATCTCAAAAAAAAGCTGGAGACTCTCTGTACTAAATCTCTTGGGAGCTGTCTCTTCCCACTAATCACTGAACACTGAACTCACTGAACCCCCAACTATTTCAACTTAAGCTTATAAACTAATTGATGTGCCTTAAACTAACTCTGACTAACTCCCCTCAACCTACTCACCCTGTACTGTATACACTACTTGCCTCCACACTTACTTCTTGTTTCAACCCCACCTTATATGTAATACTATCATCAGCCTCACTCTACTATCATCTTCCTCCACTACCTATTCCTCCCTATACTATATACCACTCCATTCTCTATCCTCTTGATTAGAACTTACTTACTCATCTTCTGTTCCAATCTACTCCTCAATCTTCTCTCCCTATTACTTTCCTTCTCTCTCCTTTTTTATACTCCTTTTTTCTATTTGTGAAACACATTTTATTGAGAATTTGTATTATGTTTAAGTATCTGATGTTTGTTATATGTTATATATGTGTCTTGTTATATTGTATTATTATTAGTTAGTAACTTTTTTTATCTATACTTACCTATAATTACTTTAGAAGATATATAGTATTTATTATTATAGATGTTGTTGATCCTTGAAGTTTACTTCTGTAGATAGCCTCTACTATTGAAGTTTGATAAATAGCAAAACGGCCTCTACATAAAATGTAAAATACTTATGAGAATTCTGATGCAGAGGATTCCATTCCCTCTGCTTCCCCTCCAGAACATTTTTTCTTTTGATGAAACCTTGCATACCCTTAGGGAGCATTTCCACTGGGAAACCCAGGACTATTCTGAGTACAAAAATAGTCTATCTAAGGGAATTTATACTCCTGCCTCAATACAGGCCTCTAGCTAATCCCTCCTGTTCTGGAGATTGTAGATTATGTTTTCTTGGAATCCAGCCTTACCCCAGACACTTTGCCTCCAGCTCCCAGGAAACGAGATGAGTATTACAGAGTACCTGACTCTCAGAAATTTCGCTTCAAGAATCCTACTGCAGATCCAGAGACCATTTCCCAAGGACCCAAAGGCATTAAGGTTACTACTGCCAAAAATCCTACCCCTATTGATAGGGACTCTAGAGTTTTAGACAGATGGGGTAAGAAGGTATACACTTCTGCTACTTTGGCCATTAAGGCTTTAAATTGCCAGTTTCATATGTTTAAGTAGTCCCATAATATGCTGCTGATACTTTAACAGAAAATGATGTTGATTCCTGACTGTGCTGAACACAAAGATTTGCAAGAGTTAATGCATTCTGCTGAACAAGTTGGTAAACATACTTTGCAATGTGGATTTGATGCTTTAGAAGCATCTTGCAGGACTGCTGTCACTGAGTCTGTACTTAGAAGGCATGCTTGGAGGAAAAAGCTAAATATATGCAAACTGTTAAAGATTTCTTACAAGTACAGCCTCCTGGAGTCAGTAGTCATTGGCCTTCAAAGAACTGGTCTTTTCCAGTCCCTTCCAGGCCTTCTCACTCCAAATCCAGGAGCAGCAGACCACCAAAACTTCAGTCTCAGGCTATGCACAGATCTAAGCAGTAGGGGGCTCCCACTTCCAAAGCAGGGAGTAGTAAGCCTCCCACCTATGGAAAGATGGCACAATGACTTATCCTTAACTCTTCCAAGCCCTGCTCAACTATTTGCTCTCTTAGGAGGAAAGCTCGCCCTGCATGCAAAAAACTGGGAACTCATTACCCAGGACAAATGGGTTTTAAACATAGTTTCCCCAGGATACAGATTCCTCTGCCAATCACTCCCAGCCCCAAGTGGATGGCCAGACCTCCCCCCAAATCAGTGGGCGGAAGCCCAAAATCAAGTTCTCTCGCTCCTCAGTATCAGGGCTATTCAACCTGTCCCAGCAGAATAAAGGGAACACGGTTTTTATTCAAGACTGTTCCTGGTTCCCAGGAAAGAAAACTCCTGGCATCCTATCCTGGACCTGTCTATTCTCAACACCTTTCTGGTGGTTCCAAAATTCAAAATGCTAACTCTTCAACAGCTTCTTCCTATGCTAGCCAAGGAAGCCTGGCTGGCAACCCTAGACCTAAAAGAAGCTTACTTGCACATCCGAATAAGGGAGTCCTGCAGATAATACCTACGTTTCAGGACGGGCTCCATGCACTGTCAGTTCTCTGCACTTCCCTTTGGCTTATCTACTATGCCCAGGGTATTCACAAAATGCCTAGCTCCAGCCATTGCATTTTGCAGGCAGAGAAATGTTCAGATTTACCCATACTTGGATGTTTGCCTGATTCAGGCAGAAAGTCAGGAATTCCTATTACAACACCTGGCATTTGTAACCTCACTGGGGTACACCATCAACAAGGTAATCATACCTAGTACCCTGCCAACAGATTGTATTCCTGGGAGCAAGCTTGAATACAACTTCCCAGATGGCATTCCTCACAATGGAGAAACAAGTTTATTTGACAACCTACTGGCCACAAAAACCCAGCTATCTGCAAGGAAAATCCTGCAAGCCCTGGGGTTCATGGCCTCTTGCATTCTGTTAAATCCATATGCAAGATTGCATATGAGAAAACTTCAGTGGCATCTGAAAAGTCTATGGTGTCAACACTCGCAGGACTTGGAAACCATGATTCCTATCATTCCATGTCTAAGGGCAGAGTTCCTTTGGTGGGCAGAGGCTTGCTACCACAACAAGGGACTTCCTTTCACTCTACCCCTGCCGCCCAAACCCTAATAATAGACTCATCAGACTATGCATGGGGGGCTCACATGGCAGGGCAGTGCATTCAGGGCAAATGGAACCCAAAACAGATGCACCTGCATATCGGTCAAAAAGAAATGTTAGCTGTACAGAATGCTTTGACAGCCTTCAAAACCCTTATTCTTCCAGGACAACTATTGGTAAAGACAGACAACGCCACAGTTATGTGGTGCATAAACAAGCAGGGGGAACCCATTCTTACCCACCCTGCAGACTAGCCATGGCTCTGTGGAACTCAGCCTTGAACTACCAAGTGAACCTGCAAGCTCAATTCCTGCCAGGCAAACTAAATTCAATGGCAGATGACTTGAGCAGAAATCTCATGGACCCACACGAATGGAAACTGGAACCCAAAATATTCAAGCTCTTGGGGAACAAATGGGGGACTCCAGAGGTAGACCTGTTTGCCTCCCCTCAGAACTACCAATTGAACAAATTCTGTACCAGAACTCCTCACAGTCAAGCTTGGAAAGTGGATGCCCTGTCCTTTACCTGGAAAAGCATCTCAATTTATGCCTTTTCCCCCCTGCCTCTCCTCTCGAAGGTTCTACTAAAGATCAAACAGGACAGGCCAAGGACAATCCTAATTGCCCCAGACTGGCCAAGCCAGCACTGGTTCCCCCTTTTGTGCAGTCTGACAGTGCTGCAACCATGGCACCTGTCTCAGACCCCTTCCCTGCTGTCCCAGCAGGCAGGCCAGATTCTGCACCCTCAACTTTAAACACTGAACCTTGCAGCCTCACTAATCCCCTGAGCTCGCCTGTAGCAAAGCTCAGTAAGCAAGTGCTGGATGTCATTCTTAAGGCAAGGAGGCCTAGTACTAGAAAATCCTATTCAGAAAAGTGGAAAAGATACTGTTGCTGGAGTCAGGCTCAGCGGATGGGCACAACAGTGCCCAGCTTACCTCATATTCTAGATTATTTAACAGAAATGCTCAAGGGCCTATCTTTCTCTTCAGTCAAGATTCATGCCTCTGCCATCTCAGCACATTATAATACTGAGCCCTCCTCTCTTCTCTCATCCCCTGCTAAAACAATTCCTTAGAGGGGCCAAAAGTTTAAGACCCCCCCAGGAGAGCTCCCACTCCAGCCTGGGACCTTAACTTTGTATTGGAAAAACTCACTCTTCCCCCTTTGAACCAGCTGCTGCAGCAGATTTGAAATTCCTTTCTTGGAAAACAGCCTTACTTCTAGCCATCAATTCAGCAAGAAGAGTGTCTGAACTGCAAGCCCTCATGGCAGTGGAACCCTTAATTATCTTCCATGCAGACAGGGTTTCCCTCAGGACTAATCCATCCTTTATGCCCAAGGTGGTGTCTAGTGTGGCTCGAAACCAGTCCATTCATTTGCCTACTTTTTTCCCTAATCCTCAGAATAAGAGGGAAAGGATATTGCATTCTCTGGACGTGCACAGACAGCTTAGATTCTATTTGGACAGAACTAAGCCTCTCAGAAAATCTGACCAGCTGCTAGTTAGCTTTGCTGCAGGGGCAGAGGGGAAGGCCATTTCAAAGCAAACCATTTCCAAATGGATAGTCCATTGCATCCATTTCTGCTACAAGCACCATGGAAAACCTACCCCACAGGGGATAAGATCACATTCCACCAAGGCTGCATCTCCCTCTGTGGCATTTCTCAGAGGAGTCCCTACCAGAGACATCCTGGAAGCTGCTACCTGGAGCTCTGTACATACTTTGACCAACCATTACCACCCGCCTATCTTTTCTAAATCCAGAGCTGGATTTGCCACAGCAGTCTTACAGGCCCTGATTGCTAGCCCTAATACTCTAACTGCCTCCATCCTTCCTTACCTTTGGGAATCAACCCAGATGTGATGACTGCAACAGTGAAATACGAAGAACATAGTACAGTTGTATACACTTAACATAAATGTAGATGTTCGAGTGTATTCACTGTTGCAGTTCTGGTTACCCTCCCTCCAACCCCCTGACTTCTCTTGGCCCTACCTTTCCTTCTTGTTTGGCATATATTATTTCATGTGTATTTGCTTTTTGCTGGGGGTGTTCCATACCATTTAATTGCTTCCTATTGTGGGGGCACCTGACATCTGGGGCAAGAAAAACTGATGTAATGGCGTCGGCTGTATGTTTTATACCCATGATGACCTAACGTCATGGAAGAAGTGACAGCATCCGGCGCAGAAATCTGAAGATTCTGGTATTCAGGCCGGCTGAGGGCTACCTGCAGGCAGATAACCCAAAAGTGATGACTGCAACAGTGAATACACTCGAGCATCTACATTTTTGGAGTGTACACAACTGTACTGCGAGTCTCTTAAGTGGTTTGCACAAACATTGTGGATACCTCATGTGCGCAGATCCTTCACAGTTAGAAGTTTGCAGACATTTATAACTGGGCACTGGGTCTGTCTTAGAAGATCATGAGCAAACATGTAAATTCTAGCTATTTCTTACAGTCAAATAATTTATTGTAGCTATAAAGTTGTAATTTTATTCTGCAGAATTGCTTTTTTTAAATTTTCTGCTTTTGTCTACCTGGGTTCAAGTATGTCTGCCTGTTGTCTCACTGGTCAGTGTTACAGATTACTGTTACTGCTAGTAGAACATAACTCCCTTCAGTTGCAGGTATCCTTTTCTTAGCTTCTGTGTAGTATCTGCATCACATAGTTTTTGTTCTGAGTGTCCATATAAAAGGTTTTCTCCCACTGACTGAAGAGAAGCGCACTAGACATGCATGGGATGGAGTAGATAACTGTCATTTCCTGTTGAAAAGTCTGCTTCATCCCATGTATTTGCAGTCTTTTGAACTCTGTTATGTCCTCTCTCTCCAGAAAATGGGTTGGATAGACATTGATTTCATATCTATAGAATGCATTGATAATCATCCATAGAATTCCCTGATCTGTTAACCATTTTACCTTTACATTTCCTTTTGTTACATAAAGGGCTAGGTGTTTTCCTTAGAGTTCATCTTGAGGCTTGCTTGTGTAATTAAGCTATGCAGATGCCAGTGTCTTCATTTTGGCCCAGAGTCTGTGAGATGCTCTCCTTGTTTCAGGAATGGGGCAGCAAAATCTGTGGTGATACTTTCTGAGAAAATGAGAGAGAGATGTTGAGTTTGCCCAGACTTCCCCACTTGTTTTAACTTCAGTAAAGTTACTTTAGCTGCCATCTGCAGTTATTATAGTCTGTCTATTTACAGGGAGTGCTTTTAGTGCATATTGTCCACTTTCTCAATGAAACCGTGAGTTAGGAAGTATAGTGACTTTGTATTCTTTAGAATTTATTTTTTTAGAAATTCTTAAATACATTGCTGAAATGACATTAAGAACATGTGGTAGAGTTATGTTGTATACACAGCTGCTTCAGGTAATATTGACATCCTTTAACATGGTGAATAACTTGCAGGCATACTGTTTAAAAGGACATCCATTTCTGATTTGCTCTAGGGGAGATGTACATACTTTTCCATGGAATTTGACAGAAATGAATTATCAGATGGTGACCATCACCCTAATGCTAACGCAGTCTATAAAGTATCTCAAAATCAATTCTGTCAGTGTATTGTATATTAATCGTCTCTGTTAGTGCCAGCATTATATTAGGTTGCAAACGTATTTTCAATTGAGGATGCTCAGCATAATTTAAAAATTTCAGGATGCTGTTCTTTGGGTGAGATGTAATTCTAATACCTATTTTTTTTCACTTTAGTCACTATTTTGGTGCAAGTAAAAGCTCTTGCCTTCCTCATGTTGAGCAGCTGGTGAACCTCTAGATATATGGTCCACATATTCTCCTCACCCCAAATGTTAAGTCACTGCACAGATGTCCTTTCAAACATGTTCAGTGTCTCATTCTGTTTTGTAGAGACACACAGCTCCTCAGATTTATATACATTGCTTTGCATGATACACCATGGGAAGAGGTGCTTGCGTGTTAATTTCAACTGTCTCGTGCTGTTTTCCTGCATCCTGCATATTATTAAATGGTTACTTTTTTCCACCCTTTCCTTTCATCTCCCTCACCTTTCTTCCTGCACTTTGACAGCATGCCTCTGAAGGACGTTCGAGTGCACATGCCAAGCGCCGCCTCAACTTCACAGAAGAGGAAGCAGCGGTCACTGCTGTAAGTGAGCAGGATTGCATTTGTATATTTATATTTACTTTGTCATCATATTTCACATCAGTGTCCCTACAGCTGTGTCCTTTAATGTACATGCCATTCGATACCTGTGCCACTGCCTTTTTGAATTATGCTAGAACTACTATGAATTTTTGCCCACTCCACCTTACTCTCTCTCTCTCTCTATATATATATATATATATATATATATATCACTTATTTTTATTCTGTTTTTGTAAATAGTTTGCTCATTGCACAGTAGATCACCACCTTTTATTTTTCTGTTAAGATGCTTGAAGTCAGAATGTAGCAATAGAATACTTTTTTGTTGTTGTAGTTGTACTTCACCTTACACATCATGCTAATTATAAACATTCTTTAAAACAATTGCCTAGATACTTGCCTGAAGTCAGAGATGCGATCTCTACTGAAAACCTACATTGTTTAATCATCTTTACAGTCCAAAAAATGCATAACCTTTGCCCAAGCTGCCATCATTTTTCTTTCACATTTGTGTTTCTGAATGTTTCAGTGCATTAGAAGATTATTGGATTCCCAGCAGTTTGTGTTGTACAACAGTTTTTTTTTTCTTTTTTCATTTAGAGTTTAGAAGCAGACTTTACTTTCTCAGAATAAGGCCTGGATTTATATAACTGAATGAGACTGATTTTTACTGTGGCATTACCTTATTTTCAGAAATGGGCTTTATGAGGTATGATTTGAATTCTTGACACCCTGTATACATCATCACAGGTAATTGCACTTGGTATGTTGGCAACAGTAAATATAATGAACCAGTATGCTAGATGATGTGTTGTTGGTTTATTTTTGTGAGGGAGCTGTCCCCGTATCCATCTGATCCCTAAGTATACTACCGCTGAAGTTACAACAATTTGGAGAAAAGGCAGATGCACTGACTCCCTTTTCTGCTAGTTGGTGCAATTTCAGGACTAGTAGATTTAGTTTTCTGTCTTTCTAAATCATGCCTGTTGCATTTGTTTCTGTGGCGGTCATTAGGGTTGGTGGAACAGTGTGGTTGGTATCCTCAGAGTCAGGAAGCCAAAATATACCCAGTTTATTATAGCTTGTAATGGCTAAATGTGGCCCAACCACAAGTTATAATTTAAGCATAACTTTCACTTAAATTTTCAGTTTTCTTGGCCGTTAAGACAATATTTCAATGAGATTGTCTATACTGGTATTCATTGAAACTTGTTTTCACTAATTTTGACCCAAAAAGTGAAGCTGTTTTGTAAAATCACTTTTAAATTTGGATGTGAAGCAACTGCATTCTGTAAATCAATCTATGGGATGGCATGTGACATTTATTATATGCATGTGTTCAGTTTTGTAACTAGTCAAGGATATTAATCATCATACAAGAGTTCTGTTCTGGTGTTTCTTTTCTCTGTACTTTTTCTGTCACCTGCACAGCACAGAAAAATTAGCCAGAGTAAGAAAGAGTTGAAAAACACACACACAGCTAATATGTTTGCTTTGCACCTAAATTTCTAACCGATTTTCCAGGCTCAAAACAAGATTTTCATCATAGACACCATACAGTTGTGGAAATCTTGCATAGTCTTTTCAGTGCAGCATCACAGACACTGACCACTCTGATAGTTCCACATCTTGTTCTACTACTGCTTCCTTAGCATCGTGTATATTCTTCCAAGTATGTATGTGTCGATGCAAGTATGTAAACTTTGGTAGGATGTCATGCCTTTTCACTTGAATTATACATGGGCATCATCTTTGATCTTCACTCATGAAGTGACATCCCAATCCCATGTGCAAAAAAGGGGTAAAAGGGGCTGTGGATGAATAGATGTCATTTGACAGTAGACCATTTTACATGCTGCAAATTAACACTAGTTTGTAATCTAGCATTATGCTGATCCTTTTACATATTTAATAGTGAATTATTGCATGTATGAGGAAAGATGCTAAAAAGAGGGTACCTGTTAACTGCACAGCATAACTGATAAAATTTGCAATTATGCAGTGTAAAGCAGATGTTCTGAGGTATTTCTCTAGTGTGTGATGCATGAAATATCTTGTAATGTTGGTTTAGACAGAGTATTGTGAGAGATGGTGAATCATTTTTGTTGATGCACCAAGAGTGTAGACGAAAAAATATTTATTGTTCTTGTCTGTTTTTAGCCTTTTTATCATATTTTTTAATCAGGAGTCTACCATTATGATTAAAATGCACACACAAATGAACCAAAAATGATCGACTCCACAACCGCGAATGCTAGTGTGCATTCGCTGTTGTGAAATTGATGTTCCACATGGAGATCGTACTACAGTGGGACTCGGGGAAATGTACCCATTTCCTCATGACAGTGCGGACTCGGAGTGTGTATATATAATAAACAACCACAAAAAACTTGCCATTGCTGCTATTTACATTCCTTTAGGTAAGAATATCCAAATTCTAGAAAATATTCTTTCCTGGTTATCTCAAAACCTACCCTACAAAATATTACTGCTAGGAGATGTGAATATAGACTGGAAACCCCTTGAATCCCCATCACCTGCCCAAAGTATCAACCTGTTCGGCTTTTCCCAACTTATCTCCACCCCCCACTAGACTGTCCAAACATTCCAACCAAGGCAGAACAATTGACTGGATGCTCTGTAACAGCCCCCAACATTATCACAACCCCACCACACTACCTGATGCACTAAGTGACCACCTACCCATTAACATAGAGATACCCACCCCAACAACAGAAATCACATCTGTATAAAGTCTGTCGTGAACTCAAAGATTTCAACCCTTCCTCTCTCAGTGATAGTCTCTCTGCCATAAATTGGTCCATCCTGTACTCCATTCCTCTTGAGGAAGCCATATTAGAATTCATCCGCATCTTTCTAAACACCCTCGACACACTGCCCCCCCCCCCCACGCAAAATTAGAATGAAATCAAACTTCACCCCATGGCTCAATAAAGACACACACAAACTAATGCACAAATGAGATAATGCCTGGAAAACTTGGTTAAAAAGTAAATCTCCCAATCACCTCCAAGTATTTAAAGAACTTGGGAATCAGGCCGAAAAAGAAATCTACAAAAATAGAAAGTCCTTCTACGCTAAGGCACAAACCTCCACTCATTCAAATCCTAAAAATTTCTGGAAAAATATCATCTCCATCCTACATCCTGGTAAACCCCAAACCTTGCTGACCATAACCAATTCTTCAAAGACTGTATCAGCAAACTGAACACAGGCCAAAATCCCACCCAAAATCCTACCCCACAACCTAATACCCCATACTACAAACAACAACACTAGTCTCACCTTAATCCCCATCTCTACAGCCTATATAAAATCTCTACTCAAACTTAAACCATGTCCCCACTGCAGACAAACTCCTCCCCCCACTTGCTCAAGCTTGCTGCAACATTCATTGCCTATCCAGTCTCTATACTCATTAACCATTCTATAAAAAAGCCACTGTACCCAAAATCGGGAAATCCTCTTACATTATCCCTTTCAAAAAGGAGGCAACTCCAGTGATCCCACCAATTACTGACCAATTGCTGTACTCTTTCCCACTATTCAAAATACTAGAAAAGTATATTCACAAGCAAATCCTTAACTACCTCCTACAAAACAAATTCCTCTCCACTACCCAACATGGCTTCCGACCTCACCATAGCACCTCTACAGCCTGTTATCCTTCACCCACACCATTGTCGAATCTAGGAACAGCAATAACTTAGTCTCATGTCTGTTCCTCAGCTTATCTAAGGTATTTGACATGGTATCCCATTCCAAACTTCTGACCAAACTGGCTAACCTCAACCTATCTATAGTTACCTCTCTGACCGACTTCAGTCAGTTAAATGGCAATCCTGCTGCTCTCCTTTCTTACCTATACAAACTGGCGTATGCCAGGGTTCCATTCTTTGACCTCTCCTCTTTAACATCTTTACCAGTGGCCTCCACTCCTCATTCTCTGTCTTCAAGGGTTTTCCAATTCCCCTTGACCTCCTTCC